>NC_068984.1:101315330-101317326 GCF_001194135.2 Octopus bimaculoides | reverse complement strand
TCGGTCAGTGGTATTACTATGGGTGTTGGTGTGGTGTGTTGGAGTGGTGTTGGGCGTGTGACGCGCAGTTGTGGATGGTGTGAAGATGGTATGGTTGGGTAATGGTGTGGTGTGGAGATGTAGTGGTGGTGGTGGGAGTGACGTAGTGGAGTGGTCTAGTGCGGTGATGTGGGGCTGTGGTGATGGGGTGTGATGGTGGTGATGGGGTGTGATGGTGGTGATGGGGTGTGATGGTGGTGATGGTGGAAAGTAGAGGTAAGGAAGGAAGATGTAGGGAATGCCGAATCACCAACATAGTTTTTCGGTCAGTTCCAAAATAGATTTTCAAAAATGAGAAAAAACAAAACAACAACTGAAACACACAAACAGACAAACAAACAAACAAACAAACAAACAAAGAAGTAAATAAAGAATATAATGAAAATAACGAGATTACCGACTGAGAAGTCCTTCGTGATGGTCTGAAGCCGTTATGATACATACATACATACATACTTACTTACATACATACTTACATACACACACACACACACACACACACACACACACACACACACACACACACACACACACACACACACACACACACACACACACACACACACACACACAATCATGTATACAAAGTGCCTCAGTGTTTTGAGAGCACCTCCTTTAAGACCTGTAACTTTCTTCTAACTTTTTCCCCCCTCTCCTTTAACTTTATAGATAAATTATGTCAGACATGAAGCTGGCTTAGCTAATAAAAAGGCAGATGTGCATAAGGACATCCGGCACAAGTATATGATGCGCAGAGATCAGTTTATGTCCGATGTAACGAGAGAAAATATTTCGATCCGTGCAAAGCGTTTGCTAAACAAGTTAAAGCATCAAGAGGCTGGAATATTTTAGTTTTTCACCGATAAGAAAAAAACTTCGATCAGGATTTGAAGGTAAACAAAAAGAACGACAGATAATTATGCAGAGACCTGAATGAGGTTCCAACGGTCATGCATACCAAATTCCCAAGAACTCTGGTAGTTTCGGGTGTCGTCAGCAGCGTGGAGATGCCATACTCACTTTTCTTTTCACAGGGCTTAAGAGTTAATGCCGCAGTCTACACAGAATTGTTGGAGAAAGTTGTGCATCCATGGATAGACAGAGTACGCAACAGAAGACGTACGTCTTCCAAAAAAGGCTCTGCATCGTATATATGCATGTAAATATGTTCTCTTCTGTTTTTAATTATCTGAATTCTTCATTTGAGGAAGGAACTTGTTTCTAATAAAGACACATAGCTCACTTAGGCATTTATTCACAAAACCAAGAGCACCAATAATTATTGGTATAAATGTGAATTTATAATCTGGATATAGAAGCTGGGGATCGCAGAGCAGTAATTCATAGTTATCCTCTTTCTTCTTGATTTTTGAAGAGATATTCACACCGACAGGACAGCTGACCTATAAGATGGTACATACTTTTTTCTTGTCTGTCCCAAACAACAATATCTGGCCCGTTATATTTAACTCTTGACATGTTTTGATGGGAATGTCCACCATTATTCCTTGTGTTGATATTTGTGTATGTATTCAATAACGGGAGGAATCTCTATATTGATTCCAGGACAGTCTTTTTCCATATGTCTGTCTGTCAGCCAGTCTGTCAGCCAGTCTGTCTGTCTGTCTGTCTGTCTGTCTGTCTGTCTGTCTGTATGTATGTATGTATGTATGTGCGTAAAAAAATATGTACGTATAACTATTGTCTACATTAATAAGAAGTAAAGCCAAAAAACATGCTACATCAACAGCATTAAATAGTAACATCCTCATCAACAACAACAACAACAAAAAAACCCAACAAAAACACTACTGACAATAGTAGTAACATAGCAACAGCGACAACAACAACAACAACAACCAAGACAATAACGATAACAACAACGACGACAATAATGAAGACAGCAAAAGCAGCAATAACACTGATAATCACACCACCACCACCACCACCACCACCA
>NC_068984.1:101313187-101313881 GCF_001194135.2 Octopus bimaculoides | reverse complement strand
ATATACATATATATGCATATACTCATATATTGTTTGTATCACGACAGAACGCACGCGTTACCTTTATACAGTAAGTTTTAACTATTTTTCTAACGCGACTCTCTCTATTTCTATCTCCCCCTCTCATTTTTCTCTCTACTATTCTTCGCCTCTACCTGTCACTACTTCTCTCTCTCTCTATCTCTTGTTACTCGTCCTTCGCCTCTCACCGTTACTACTACTCTCTCTCTCTCTCCCTCTCTCTCTCTACCTCTCGTTGCTCACTTTTATTCTACTTCCTCCCCTCCTTTTCCCTCTGCTACTCGTTCTCTTCACATAGCCTTGGTTACGTGTGTCCGGCTGCTATTACTTTTCGTTCTTGGACTCCCCAAGCTCGCACGTACTTCTTTGCCTCTCCTGTACGTACTTCACAGCGTTCAGGACATACACACTTCACGTCTGGCTGTACAGCCTTTTTGTTTGTTTATTTCACCGTTTCGTTTTCCTGTCTTGTTTTCCGTCCGCTACTACCCTCCACGAAAACAATTTAATTTGTGTTCGTGGGAAGAACCATTTTAACGATGCGTACTGCCTTAATTCTTCGAAACGCCGGAGTTTTAATGGTGGCAGCTGATGAAGGGGATGTTTCTATGTGGCCTGCTTGTTTGTTGCACCTTGTTTACCATTTTGTCCTTGTTCTTTTGCCACGTCATGT
>NC_068984.1:101309145-101312327 GCF_001194135.2 Octopus bimaculoides | reverse complement strand
TATGTATGCATTCATCTCTCTTCCTCTCTTTCTCTCCCTATCTATCTATCTATCTATCTATCTATCTATCTATCTATCTATGTCTCCATATATTCATACGTGTGTACAGATGTGTGTGTGTGTGTGTTTGTGTATGTATGTATGTATGTATGTATGTGTATATATATATATATATATATATATATATATATATATATATACATACATATATAATATATATGTGTGTGTGTGTGTGTGTAAATGTGTGCGTAAGAGGTTGTATCCGTCCGTCCATTTATACACGTACGCACAAACACACGCACGCACGCACGCACGAATACACACACGCAAACACACGCACACACACACACACGCACGCACACACACACACAACACGCACACACACATTCATTTATATACACACGCTATAGTTGCATGTCTTTGATTGTCATTGTGCTTGTATGTTTGTGTTTACATCCATATAAACATACATACATACATACATACATACATACATCCTTATGCACACAAGTACATATATTAGGTGTGAATGATTGTGTTTATATGTGAATAGATAAATATAGATTTATAGGTAGACGCTTCCTTTCCTACAGAAGTGTCAAAAAGATAGATTATGTCTTCAGTATAACTTCTCAGTCTTCAGGCGTCTGGAAATCTCGAAGCGAATTATACAAATTTCTTTCTTTCTCTCTCTCTCTCTCTCTCTCTCTCTCTCTCTCTCTCTCTCTCTCTCTCTCTCTCTCTCTCTCTCTCTCTCTCTCTCACACACACACACACACAATGGTCTTTCGATGAAATAAGTTAAAAAAGAACAAAACAATCCAATGCGTATGTAAGTTAAAATAATTTTTAATAAATCGAGATACAATTGTTTCTCTGTAGACTGGTTATATTAATAAAAATACAAACAGATGCCTTGAGATTCTGAAAATTAAAAAAGGGATTTCAAATATACACTTATACAAGCATGGGAAACCTTTTTCGAGAATCAGGGCACATGAGAGTGACTCCTCATCAGGTGGATCGCACTAAAATTGGTCTCGTTGCTTGTACCATGACTGATTTTTATACTCGCAGCTAGGAAGCTGTGAGACACGAGATGTCAGTATCAAGTTGAAGTTTGGCTGCGAGCATGCAGAATCATTAGCAACCCGAGCAATAATGTTTAGCTGCATTTCGTTCTTCTTTACTTTTTGGTTTCAAATGCTGCCGGCGTCGATTTTTGCCTTTCAGCCTTTCGGGATGGATAAAATAAGTACAAGTTGAACGCTTGGATCGATAAAATAAGTACAAGTTGAACGCTGGGATCGATAAAATAAGTACCAGTTGAACACTGACGTCGCTGTAATCAACTTACCCCTCCCTCGAAATTGTCGACCTTGTGCCAAAATTTGATACCGCACCTGACAAAATACTTAGCGCCATTCCCTTCGGCTTTATGTTCTGAGTTCAAATTTTGTTTTCAACTTTTCGAGGTCGATAGCATGAGTACCAACTGAGCAACTTGGTTGATATAATCGACTATCTGCCTCCCACGAAATTTCAGGCTTTGCGCTCACAATAGAAAGAATATTTGGCTAAAACTTAATACTATACACAACACGAAGGCAACGAACTGGAAGAATCGTTAGCATGCCAGGCAAAGTGGTTAGCGGTATTTCGTCCGATTTTACGTTCTGGATTCAAATTCCGTCGAGATCGACTGAGTTTTTCACCTTTCGGGGTCGTTAAAATAAGTACCAGTTGAATACTGAGGTCAATATAATCTACTAGCCCACTTCCTAAAATTTCAAGCCTTGTGGAAAGGAATATTATACTCAACACGAAGGTAGCGAGCTGGCAGAATAGTTAGCACGCCAGACAAAATATTTATAAATGCCTGGATGGCTAACGATTCTGCCAGCTCGCTACCTTCGTGTTGAGTATTTCGTCCGATTTTACGCTCTGAGTTCAATTTCTGTTGGGCTCGACTTTGCCTTTCGCCCTTTTGGAGTCGATAAAATAGTACCAGTTGAGCACTGGGGTCGTTGTACTCGACATGCTCATTCTCATAAAATTTATGGTCATGTGCCAAAAAATTCGAAACCATTATTATACTCCACATTTATATCATGTATTGTGCACCAAATTGGAAAGTTGTCTACAAAGATTGAATCTAATCAAATAAAAGCAATGCAATGTGTGTGTTTGTGTGTGAATGTGAGCGTGTGTGAGTGTGTGTGTGTGTGTGTGTGTGTGTGTGTGTGCGCGCGCGCGCGTGCATATAAACACTAGTGTGTGATCAAGGACGGAGAATGTATTCAATAATGAAAGTAACTAGGGAGTTCTTCCATTACTATCTTCGTACGGCCACTAAGAATGGAATATGAGACGTGTTCAGGAGAAACGGAATGGAAATATTTGAGTATATAGAAAAGCTAAGGCGGTTACTGGATGATGTTGCTAAGTGCTTGTCCCTTCTCGGTGTAGACCACTGGTTTGCTTTCGTGTCCTGATTCTTATTGGTATGTACTTGATAACACACCTTGTTTCCAACCTGGTAGTGTGTACGCTCAACTAAAAGGCTGATCGAATGAAACTATCGTTCGCAAGAGTAACCCTTGTTTATCATATACTTAAGCAAAACACACACACACAGAGGCACACGCACGCACACGTACGCGCGCAAACATAAATTTAGATGTATGTGTGCGCTCTGGTGTATGTGTGTGTGTGTGTGTGTGTGCAGATATACATGTATATATACATATACATACATACATACATACATACATACATACATATATATATATATATATATATCAACTTTAAATAGAGCTCAAAATTGATCCGTTGAAAATACTTTATTGCAACAACAATAACAATAATAATAACAAATAAATAGACCTATGTACATTTCGATAGAACATCCAGAATGATTAATACATATCATAAAATATTATAAAATATTATAAAATATTATAAAATATTATAAAATATAGGATACTCCATCTCCTCAGGGTCCTATTATTATTGCTGTCATTATTATTGTGAGTTTTTTGCTAAGATTGTTAACAGATACTATATTTTTTACCAAATTTTTGGGTTAAAAAAAAAATATATTTAATATATATGCAGGAGTGGCTGTGTGGTAAGTAGCTTGCTTACCAACCACATGGTTCCGAGTTCAGTCCCACTGCGTG
>NC_068984.1:101298487-101308667 GCF_001194135.2 Octopus bimaculoides | reverse complement strand
TATTAATTAATATATCAATTAACAATTAACAATTTTTACCAAGCCCATCGGTATGAAAGCACCATTATTGGTGGAGAACTTATTTAAAAGCTCATATATATTTATAAATATAATTAAGGGATCAGCAAATATCAGCAAATATGGTGAAGCAAATATTTGCTGATCCCTTAATTATATTTATATATATATATATATATATTCATACATATAATTGTGTGTTTGCGTGTGTGTGCGTGTGAGTGATCTATCAGTGTCTCTCTCTTTTTCTCTCTCCACACACACACACACACACACTTGTACATACATTCAAGCATATATGCAACAGATATTCACATGACCAGTGACGCTGCCACAGTTCTAGACACATGTCATCTGCCGACGACAAACTACTAATATATTGTATGATTTTAACATCCTCTAAACATACATGTAGCTGCAACTTCAGGAAATATCTCACCTTCCATCATCTTGAATTTTACTTTCGCTCGAGGTGTCAGGATTCATGGCTGAATATATTCGCTTAACTAATATAGTCGATTCAATCTGGTTAACCGTTCTTACTCAAAATTTATTCACATTTTCCAGTATTAGTAGAAAGTAACAATCATTGCTCATACCAAGAATACAGTCTTCTATTTCACTGCCTCTAACCTTGAACGACACGCACTTAAAGCGTGTAAAACCACTGTAGATACTTACTTTAACAGAATATAATGATTTTTAGAAATTCATTCTAAAGACACATCTTTTATCCTCAGAACCAGAAAGCCCTTCAGCTTTTTACACTCTACGAAGCACATTCATATCTACAATGGAGTACTGTTATTATATCCGGGGTGGTGTGTCTGCGCATGTCCATGCAAACACCCTAGAGTGCAACCAAAAGAAAAGCATCATATGTGTCTGACTGGCAGCTTTCTCACTGATGATCAACATGCTAAAAACTTCTTGCTCTAAATACTTTGTATGCGATCTCTCTCCCTCCTATACAGATTGGCAAAAGCTCACCGAGCATCTCTCTCTATATAAAATTCTTTGCCTGTCTGTCTGTTTATCTGTCTGATCCCTATGCATTCTCAAACGGCTCCACCAAATCAAATATAGTTTTACAAGGTGATAGTATTACACCCCGCGAGTCTCAACATGTACACACACACACGCACACACACACATGCACATACACACACGCACGCTCACACGCACACGAATGCACACATACCTAACACTCACAACTCCACGCATCACGTATACACATCCGCATTCGCACACACGAACACACATACATACGCACATACGCACACACGTACACACGCACATACAAGCACACACACGCACACACATACAGAGTAAAGTAAAATTACTCCACAGACACAACCTCACGCGTACACACACATACACACACGCACACTGCAAATGAAACAAACACACACTACACATATATATATACGCACACACATACTTCAAACTGCCAGTACCTTTCTACTGACCATTCTCCTACGCACATGTGTAGGTAGACACACAGCAGGCAGCCACTCCTACCAAAATTCTTACTATAAGTTCTTCCTATGACCTTAAACGATACTAAGTCCAACCACACATATACATAAACAGCCACAACCACACACGCACACACACACACACACACAGACCTGTGCGCACGCACATACCCACACACACACACACACATACCTCCTTCTCTTGCACTCTCCTGTCTTTGAAAAGAACTTTTTCTTCACCCTTTCTCTTCCGGTCATTTCAATATGTGACCGCGTGTGTATCGTTGGCAATTTCCTTTCCTCGTCTTCCCTTTGACCTTTTTCTATAATTCTGATGAAGTGTTCCGCTCGAAACGTGAAATCCTCTTTCTTTTCTTTCCTTTCCTGAGCGTCCAATAACGCTGTACTTATTCCACGTCCTCGCATTGTTGTTTTTTCTTGCTTGTTCATGATTGGATTGACTATATATATGTATTCCACATATATATTTATAGAAGCAAAAGATATCTTTTTTGAGCCTTGTGGCCATAATTTAATGGATATGAAAGATTTCTCAATAATTTCAACAACTCAATTGAACTGTAATATTGATAATACTCTAGAAATAGAGGTTGAATATTCATGCCATAATTTTATTCCCTTCATTTAAATATTTTGGGCCTGTATTTAAAAAATAGTTAGTTGCTTCTGGGAGAGTTTCCTGTCTAGCCCACTGTGCTGCAAAACTTGAAATACTATAAATGTAGTTGTGTCTAATACTTATAGTATTGAACAAATATGATAATGTGATCTGTGAGGGCAGCATATATATTTTAAAGTCAGACTAAGCTGTATTTATCGACTAATTGCATTTTTAATCAACATTGCCCCAGAGAAATTAATTTTAATATAAATACAATTTACATCAAATAAAGAATATGAAATAAAAACAAATATCTTTGGAACGTAATTGATATTTTGTATATTTAAAAATCTTGTTTCTCTTCCCACTATCTATCTATCTATCTATCTATCTATCTATCTATCTATCTATCTATCTATCTATCTATCTGTCTGTCTGTCTATCTATCTATCTATCTGTCTGTCTGTCTGTCTGTTTCACATTTTCTATCTCCTTTCGAATACCTGTTATTTCCTGCAACCATTTGGTAATTAACTTCGTGGTAGTTTTCAATGATGTAAGGAAATTTTTGTGCATCCCTAAGCTATTCAGTGATATGAAGCTGATTGCAAAATAAATTACATTGTTGTTCTACTATAAAAGTTAGAAAAAAATAAACGACAGTTTTGCAAATATGCGTGTAATTTTGTTTTGAATGTCTCTCTATAAGACTATATTCTTGCTTATTTAGCTTTAATAATTATATCTAACTCTGGAAGAGTCATGCATTTTAAAAAGTAAATGAGCTATTCGATTTAATTGACTCCAATACGTTGCTGGAGTATATTTTAACGACCCTGGAGGAATGAAAAAGTAAAGGGGGTTTCGGTGTTATTTGAACAAAAACGTAATATAATGGAATTTATTAGAGGAAGGTATTTTTTCCTAGCTTTCAGTCCATTTTGTTATTCAACTCACTTAACGAAAGTACACACACATACTCACATATTCACACACACATAGAGTCGCACACACACTCATGTAAACACACATATATACATACTATACATGCATACATGTGTGTATCTTTCTATCCATCTTTCCACATACATACATACATATACAAATCAACCGCCCAGCGTAGCGGATGAATAATCTCACGTTCGACACTAGCATTTTTACGACCATTTCTACGCCCTCTAGCTAATGCAATTCTGGATCAAATTAAATGCAGTTAAAGTTCGTTACAAAAGACCAATGCTCTGTTACATTTAGAGAAATTATAATAGAAAATTGGTTGGGTAAAAATCTTGTGATAAAGTATCATAGATACAACTTTTAAGTACTATAGTTTCCTTTCCTACTTAATTATTTTTGTCGATATTTTTGTCGTAGAAAATTTAGTGCCCAATTGTGAATGAAAGTTAAAGCTTGAAGTCATCATATCTCATGTTATCTTAGCAGGAAAAAAAGCGTCGAGCTGGTAGTATCGTTAGCACGCCGGGAGAAATGCTGTGTGGTATTTCATCAGCCGCTACGTTCTGAGTTCAAATTCTGCCGAGGTCGACTTTGCCTTTCATCCTTTTGGGGGTCGATAAAATAACTACCAGTTACACACTGGGTCGATATAATCGACTTATTCCCTTCCCCCAAATTTGAGGCATTGTGCTTCCAGTTGAAAGGTTATCTTAGCAAGAAATTATTACAGTTAAGCGTCCTTAAAAGATCTAAATGAGAGGAATCAAATACTGAAAATTACGTCAAAATTGGTACTATGGAAAAATATTTATAAAGGGGTCAAATTTTGGGGTGATCACTAACGAATTTTGCGACATTGAAAGCTTTATAAATCTAACTTAAGAATAAAGTACAACGCAAATGGCTAGCGTTGTACCGGTTTAAAATTTTGACTAGTTTCTGTCCCTTTCCAGTTTCGGTTTAGTTCCACCTGGATTTGAATATGGTGTTAAGAACCAATAGAAAATAGACGCGTTGTCTTTTCCCCCAGCAACAACGTAAAATAGTCCATATTTAACATCCTTGAACTAGTCTATGTGCAGTCGATATATAGTTATCAGAAGTCCTTATTAAAATGTATGTATAAAGTTACTTTTTTTGTTTTGTCTTTTCCTCGAGATTTGACACTTGCCTACAAGTATTTTCCAGTGAGTGAGTCTTGTTCTCACTACAGTAGAATGGAATGATTCTCCTAGTACCAACTACAGCTAAAATATTGAGCAGAATTATTTTGTTCTATAATAACTTATTCGATTTCATCTGTCTCCTATCTGCAAGGTTACAAAATACAGTGTGTTTTTCTGGAGGGCAGCGTTGGACATGATAAAAGTTTTCCAATTTTTAACTGTTTTGAAACTAAGTATCTACTATAATAATACTCTTGTGTTTTTATCCGTCACAACATATGAATGAGAAACGAAGGGATGATAGATGAATAAGGAAGGAAGGGGTGATAGATGAATAGGGAAGGAAGGGGTGATGATAAACTGGTTGTGAGATGATTGAAATTCTACAGTGAAGAAACAAATCAAACAACGTTTCAACTCTGTGTGAATATATGTGTGTAAGTAAAAAGGAGGTATGTGAATGTTTGTGTGTGTGTGTGTGTGTGTGTGTGTGTGTATGTGTGTGTGTGTGTGCGTGTGCGTGTGCGTGTGCGTGTGTGTGTGTGTGTGTGTACAATAGAAGTGGGATGGTGAACATTCAACGCTGAAAAGAAAACTCAAACAGCGTTTCAACTCTGTGTGAGTATACGTGTGTATGTGTGTGCAAGGGAAGTGTGTGAATGTTTGAATGTGTGAACCAGCGTTCTCTCTGTAACAAACGAGAATCAATGTCACATCTCAAAATACAACCACTAGATAACATTGAAAAGTGTATTAATTTGAATTACCATCCATATTCTATCTTTTGTCCTTATTTATATATAAAATACTACAATTAGCCGTCATTTTTGACGGCACGGGGCCAGCTAGTGTTTAATAAAGGATTTGTAGAGTGGAACTTAAGCGCAAAATCTCAGCCTTACAGGTGCAAAAAATAGGGGAAAATTTCGAAGCAAAAGATATCATTTTTGATTTCACTTTAATAAAAATGCCAAGATTCTTTGACAATAACATTGTTCTATGATTTAAAGCATAAATATGTCAATTTAAGCTCATTAATTAGGACATTTCACTTGTCATTTTCAAAACATGAATTATTTTGTAATTGTTTGTTCAAGAATTATTTTCTATGTTTATTTTCTTTCCAAATTGTGAAAATTAATCAATATTAATAATTGATAATTAAAATAATAAATTCAGCTGCTTAGCACCGAATTTAGAACTCTGAATTCTATTAGGATAAATTAATTAAATATATTATAATTTGGTAAATTAATGGAATTGGACATTAAAAAATTTTCATTGTCAAATTTACTATATGAGAAAGTTTATATATAAACGATTAGAAAAAAATTATTATTTACATTTGAATATCAATAGAACAAAAAACTTCAAAATGCTTTTTAAAAATATTGAAAATTGAAAAAAAGAAATGTTGGTTTTAGTAAATTTGTTATTCAAAAAGTTATTGTTATTCTTTTGCTCAATTTTCTATCACTTTCTTCCTGCGTAATGGTGACGCCAAGCGATATCACAATGTTCTACATCACGACATCTAAGGCATTACCAGACTGGTTTATCTGATGCTTGTTTTGTCGTATTGACGAGATGCACATCTAGATCCTGATCTATGAGGAGACTCGTGGTGTGCTCAAGGTATGTATTCTTTTCTACTCTAGGTACAAGGCCTGAAATTTTTTGGAGAGGTGACCAGTCGATTAGGTCAACCTCAGTACGCAACTGGTACTTAATTGATCGACTCCGAAAGGATGAAAGGCAAAGTCGACCTCGGTGGAATTTGAACTCAGAATGTAAAGATAGAAATACCGGTAAGCATTTCGCCCGGCGTGCTAACGTTTCTTATTTCTTTATTGCTCACAAGAGGCTAAACATAGAGGGGACAAACAAGAACCGACAAACGGATTAAGTCGATTATATTGACCCCAGTACGTAACTGGTACTTATTTAATCGACCCCGAAATGATGAAAGGCAAAGTCGATCTCGGCGGAATTTGAATTCAGAACGTAACGGCAGACGAAATACCGCTAAGCATTTCGCCCGGCGTGCTAACGTTTCTGCCAGCTCGCCGCCTTGCTCAAAGTATGTATCGAAAATGTGAACGTGACCACACACTTTGGCCTCACACTGGTTCACTCATATTTGTTACGTTCTGATAGGTGTTGCTCATTTCATCTACTGATACTTTATTGACGTTTTTCTCAGTGGCTCGGATTTCTCATTGGCATTTTTGTATAATTTACGCGAATGAATTTACCTAGTTTCAGGTGGACCCGAGCTTTGTGAATGAATTTGGGTAAACTCGTCAGGCACCTGTACTTTATGGGCCTTGTAATACTTGTATCGCACTGATCCTGTATGAAAATTATGCTAGGAGTATTTGTGTCTGTAGAATACTCAGCCACTTCACACGCTAATTTGAATGAACCGGTAGTTTACTTGATCGAACAACTAAACTCTTACATGTCAAAATCGATATGAGACTCCATCATGTTTAATATCGTCTTTCTCTCTAAGATACACCAAGAGGAGGAAGCGAATTTTGAATTGTAAGCCAAACGAAACTAGTCAAATATAAAATAGTACTGACTCTGTATACAAATATGAAATGTACCACCGCGCGGTATTAATTTGCGACTAGGCGGTCGGACAATTTGTGAGATAAGATCTTTGGTCATGAATATTTTCATATCGCTGGTGGAAGGGTAGGATCATCAACCCGACCCCTTGTTGGTTGTTTTACACTTAACCGATTTGATCGATTGGACAAATTAGTTTTTTTCATATTTCTCTTTTACTTCGTACTGGGACAGTTCTTGACTGCTCCTCTTTGTTGCCCTCGTTGTACGACATACCTGTGTGGTTTGAAGGAGGAGGGGTATGTCTTGTAGTATTGTTTTGAATGTGGGAGACTGTTGCTGTTGGTGATGTTCCTGTTGTTAAGATTGTTTTGTTCCCGTTGTTACTCCTGCCATAGTTACTGTTGCTTTTTATTCGTGCAGTTTCTACTTCTGATTATACTGTGGTAGTTGTTATTGCTGCTACTGTTGTTGTTTTTCCTACTGTTATGGTTGCACGCTATTGTTGAAATTGTAGTTGTATTTGTAGTGTTTGAAGCAGCGGGGTTTCCTATTCTCATCTTTTGTTGTGGACATAAGGCTCTCAGGTTGTTGGTGTCACCACATATATAATCCTTAGGTTTTCTTTATTCCACCATGACATAAAGTTCTACCGCATTTCGTTGCCGAATTAGATCCTGAATCTTTTCCAGGTATTCTGGTTTCTCAAGTAATAGGATCTCCAGTCCTGTACCAGACTGATTCTCCTGTCTATGTTTTTTAAAGTATTCAAGATGTTTTGACTCTAGTAGCCCAACAGATATCTTCTCCCTCATTCTCAGTCTTCTTAAATAAGTGAGAATGAAAACAAATTCCTCACCCTTACAGAAGACAAAAAATGCTTCGCTACTAGAGCCTCTTTGAGAAATTGCAATTCGAGGGCACCAAAATTGGTCCGCTCATATTTCTCATAATTACTTCTCCACTAGAGCGTGCGAGACTGTTTCGGGGTTTGATCGATACACATCAACACACCTGTAGACGGTTGTTCGTCTGTAAGCCTTTTCCTGAAGCTGTGGAAGTTCTTCTAATGTATCTCTACATTAACAAATTTTTACGAGCTATTCAGCAATTTTAGGGTCACCTGACATCGAAACCTGGATGATGTTTGTAGATTCTCTCGAAAGAATTAAGCATTTGTGGTACTGGTGCTTCTACTACTTTGAGCCGTCACATTGATAGTAGACAGTATGACTGTCTTATTTGATATAAAAGTATCTGTCAAAACTTTCTTAAAGTTGAGCAAGTGCAAAGATCTTAAAATAGAAATTGGTTGTAAGTGTCCTAAGAATAATAGCAAAACGGGATGATTATTATCCATCTCAAATCTCAGGGAATCAAAAAATGGAACAAATTCAGAAAGTGGTACTCATGGTGACTGCTCAGATCCTACGAAAAATACTGTCTTTATAACTCAAAAACAATCTTTTTTCACAAAAGCACATTTTCTCAAATTATACTCCTTACGAACTCAAGGTACACAATTAAAGCATAAATCTCTCTCACCGAACTACATTCTTCCCACAAAACATGGTAGCCATCCTAGCCATAATGCCCTCTTGTCTCTTGAAGGCTCTGGGTGAGACTTGGACTTAGTTCGTACAAATGCAAAGCAAAATCCAAACATAACAACAACAACAACAACAACAATAATGATAAGGAACCCATAAAAAGCTGACTGAGAAATTTAATGAAATACTAGCAGAGCCAAAGACAATGCCTGAATGGCTTACAGAATGGAAAACTATCCTAATTCCCAAATCCACTGAAACGGCAGACCCACAAAATTACAGACTGATAACTTGTCTCCCTACAATTTACTAAGCCCTTACTGCAATAATATCGCAAAGAATGGGCAAACATCTGGAAGAAAATAACCTGTTTCTAGAAGAGCAGAAGGGATGATGCAACGACTCATACGGCTGTAAAGTTCAGCTACTGATCAATAAAGCCATAACTGAAGACAGCCGCAGAAAGAAGGGTGTAAGTATGGCCTGGGTCGATTACCGAAAGGCTTTTGATAGCATTCCCCACACATAGATCCTAGAAACACTAGCTACAAATAAAGTAGTACCAATAATCATAAAATATATGAAACATTCCATGAATAATTGGCACACAGTGCTACAGCTTCAGACAAAAGAGGGACTCATAAAAATCAAAGCCATCGCCATTAGAAAAGGAATATTCCAGGGAAACATGCTCTCTCCACTCCTTTTCTGTTTGGCACTGACGCCTTTATCTGACATTCTAAACAGACCTGAATATGGATACAACTGTTACGGCAAAACGATCAGCCATCTCTTGTATATAGATGACCTAAAACTGTACGCTACAAATGGTAAAATGCTGGAAACATTACTACAGACAGTAAGGAGTAAGACGCGGAGGAGAAGAAGAAGGAGAAGAGGAGGAGCAGGAAGAAGAAAAGGAAGAAGAGGAAGAAAGAGAAGAAAAGACATTATCTATTAATCTCTGTGCACTATAGCCTCGGCGCATGTCTGCGCATCAACCACGGCATGCCCAGGTCACTACTCAGCGAGTGTTGACAGCAGATAGACCACCTGACCATCGGGACGCGTCCCTTCCACAAGAAGCGGAAGAGTATACGCAGGACAAGGCACAACGGACAAGCGATAGTAGATGACGGTCGTGCTATACTACTACTACTATTACTGCTGCTGCTGCTGCTGCTGCTACTACTACTACTACTACTACTACTAATAATAATAATAATATTGAGAAGAAGGAGAAAAGTAAGGGGAAAAGTAAAGGTGAAGAAGAAGAAGAAGAAGAAGAAATAAAGATATTGTCTATTGATCTCTGTGCACCGAAATAACAGCACAGCTGCAGCAACAACAGTTTGTGGTTGTTGTTGCTGTTGCATTGCTTGTTAGTGTGGTCTGGTGCAGTGAACAGCTGATAGCAACGGGGTTAGGTTACTGCTGCTTATACTACCATTCTAACTGTTATTTATGTTGCTGCTGCTCTCACTACTATTACTGCCGCTGCTACTACTGTCACTACTGTTACTACTACTGCTACTATCTCTGCAACTACAGCTGCTAGTTGCTGCTGTTACATCTCCAACAACAACGTCAGTAACTACTACTACTACTACTACTACTACTACTACTACTACTACTACTACTACTACTACTACTACTACTACCGCCACCACCAAAGCTGCTACGTCTGCTGCCGCTGCTATCTTTATTACCACTACCACTACCACCGTCATCACCACCACCACCACCACCACCCATCAACACTATTACTACTAATATCTTTACTCCACCATAACCCTTACAGCTATTATAACT
>NC_068984.1:101292869-101297503 GCF_001194135.2 Octopus bimaculoides | reverse complement strand
ACACTATGTCATATCAGCAATTCAAAATTCAAAAGGACATCTAGTGACCGAAGAAGGGACAAGGTCTTACAGCTGTTTCGGCCTAGAGGTGACATGCCTCATTTTATCTATATAACTCCAGTAAGCTGGAGTAATTGGTAGATGAAATGGATGAAATGGATGAAATAGAGATACATGTATGATTCTCTAGACCTCTTCAGAGATTTACAAAGTTCATGAAGCTAATTTACAATATCCAAATATAAACATAAAAAGGCACATAAAAAAAACCATATAAAAAACCCCATAAAAACTCACATATATATGCATATGCATGCATACTTTAACATATATAGGTATACATAAATACATGAATACTTATATGTATATTTAGATGTACATACATCACAGAGGTCTTCTTACAGTTTCCGCCTACCAAGTTTGCTCACAAGGATTTGGTCAGTCCGAAGCTATAATAGAAAAGATACTTGCTCAAGATTCCACACAGTGAGACTGAACCCGGAACTGTGTGGTTGGAAGCAAACTTCTTTCCTGATAGCCACGCCTGCACCTATAGTGGTATTTGACTGCTATTTCAAGCAGATTGAGGGGTTACATTGAGGTTCCTATGTTGCTTCATTTTTCAGTGAAGGTTCTAATCAGAAGGAAAAAGTCGACTCACCCCATAAACTGGAAGTGCAGTATTTAATTACTTGAACTATTCCAAGCAGAATCAAGGAATTTTTGTTTTTCGTGGGAGCTTCAAGAATTCGCAATTTTAGCGCCGCACTTCATTCTTGTCTGAACTTTGATATGCTGACAGCATCCACATGCAACCGAGGCACCTCACACCAATAAATAAAAACTCGAAAATATCTTTCAAGGAGGATATTTTCAGCCAAACTCTTTCAACATCATACGTAGAAAATAAGTACTCACTATGGTGTAAGCATCAGTTGGTAAATGGTTGGAACATCTTTCATCAAAGGTAAACTGGAGCTAAACAATAAGGGCAAGACAACGCAGGAACTTCTTTATGGCTGCTTGAAATTGCTGGAAACAGTAGCCAAATTCTTCCCCAAATCTCATCCCAGCATTTTTCTAAAAGAGGACACATTAGATAATGTAATCTTTAAGAGGCCAAAACGAAAAGGTATACTTTTGACTGGAATGGCAGCGATCATAGGTCTGCTGGATCAAAGTAAACCTAACGTTAAGCAACAACAACCGCAGCAGCAGCAACAACAACAACAACAGCAGCAGCAAAAGTAGTAGTAGCAGCAGCAGCAGCAGCAATAACAACAGCAACAACGTTGGTCCGCTAGATGGTCTATTTGATTTTCATTGAAAGTCAATTGGTTGTTCTCGTTTAAAAATGTTGTATTTGTTGTTTTTAATTATCTCCGGATCAGTAATCCCATATTCGGAAGGGCTCCAGCCACGGCCATTCCATCTTTTCAGGAATGGCCGAAGAGTCAGTGTGCAGTCGGACAGTGTGAGGAGTGGACGTGTGTGAACGACAACAGAAGAAAACGACCACGTGGGTTGTGTGAGGACGTTCCCCCCGAATCGACAGGTAAGAAAGTCTCAATTCTCCTTTTTCTATTTCCCCCTTCGTACTGCATGCTATTTTGGTTTATTGCTTAGCGTCCAAGAAAAAAAAACAAACAAAAAAATCTACTATCCACGGTCAAACATGGCGTCAAAGATTAGACTCGGCAACGACATGTTGAGACCATTCTCTGGCCAAGGCGACGTGGTGGCCTGGATAAAGAAAATGGAGCTGGTAGCGAAATTGCAGGAGATACAAGATGTATCCTGCCTCCTTCCGTTGTATCTAGAAGGTAATGCACTGCACCTGTATCTAGAGATGTCGGAAGACGATCAGCAAAAGATCGAAACGATCGAGGAACGGCTGAAAGTTGCTTACACGGAGGGAGCCTTTAAGGCGTGTAGTAAGCTCGGAAGCATGAAATGAACAGGAGAACAGGTCGACGACTATGCGAGCAAGATTAGGAGATTGGTAGCTTTAGCAGGGGTTTCCGGCGAGGCAATGGAGAGAAATGTGAGGTTGGCCTTTGTGATCGGATTTCCCGATCACATCTCAATAAGTTTGCGGCAGCTACCGGGTATCTGCACCGTGCCGGTGAGCGAGTTGATAGAACGAACTCGTGTCATGATGCAGAACGACACACGTGATGCAGTTTATACGATGAAGGAGACGAGAACGACAAAGAGGGGAATGGAAGCTAACGGGAAGAAGAATGAAGCAAGAGAAGCTGGGCGAACGACGAAGGGACCATGTTTCAGGTGTCGAGGGGACCTCATATGGTCAGAAACTGCACAGAACCGAAACCGGAAGTGGTGTGCTAGAGGTGTGACCAGCTTGGACGCATCGCTAACCAATGCAAACAGGGAAACGGATGAAGGGGAGCTACTGCGCCGGTAGCTACCCCGTCAACCGATTAGAGGCGCACTCACGGTGACTGCCAATAATAAACGTTCAGGTGGGGTCGAGAGATGCTCGGGCTCTTGTGAATATTGGTTACACTACAACCCTGGTGACTGCAAAAATGGTGACTAGCTGGGGCGGTAACCCAAATCTGAGCGCAGTGGATGGCAGGAAGGTTAGGTGCAGAGGCGAGAGCGGAATACAGATGATAGTGCAAGGGTCGACAGTGAAGGTTCAGGCGATTGTTGTCGACGAACTGGTGGACAGCATTGACGTAGTGGTGGGAATGGACGTAATTGTCCCGCTGGCTGGCGTGACGGTAGACAAGAAGGGAGTGGAATTCGGCAACCGATGTGCTGTGTGCTATGAGTATGGAGAGGCGGAAGAAGGCTGCGAGAGCGACATAACGCGTGCAGAAAGAGGGGACGATGTGACATTGAAGATGAGGACTTCCGGGTCAAATTCGATGGCACACGATGAACGGTGGAGTAGGAAAGGAGAACCCCCGGTGTTGTGAAACAGGGTGAGCTGTTACGAACACACCCTCGAAGGATGAGCAGGGAATGAATTCGAGAGGCAGGTGGATCGATGGATAGAGAAGGGTATTTTGAGGCCATGGAAGGAGAAGAGAAAAATGGTGTGTTGCCCTTAATGGCTGTAGTCCAGCTTACGAAGAACAAGGTTCGACCAGTGCTCGATTTCCGTGAACTGAATGAGAACGTGTCATGCCGTATGGGTGGTGAGGCAGCAGACGTCTGCGGGGAAACTTTGCGGGTTTGGAGGTGCATGAGGGGAGCGACTACAATCGCCGACCTCAAGTCGGCCTATTTGCAGCTTCATGTGTACAAGAAACTGTGGAAGTACCTGCTGGTGAGGTACAAGGGTAGAACTTACTGCTTGACTCGGTTGGGGTTTGGCTTGAGTTCGGCACCGAAAGTTATGGCAAAGGTCCTGAAGACGGTCTTGGGGAAGGTAGACGAGGTGGAGCAGGCGACTAATTCATATATTGATGACATCCTTGTAGATGAGAGCGTAGTGACGGCAGAGGAAATCGTACACCACCTGAAGAAGGTTGGGCTGAAGATTGGGCTATAAAAAGAGGCGCTGCGTTGGGGCTCAAGATTAAAAGAGATAAGATGGGCAGGCTTGTCTTTCGCTGCGGAAATGAGATTCCGGACCTGAGCAAAGATATGAGTAGGTGAGAACTCTTTTCGGTGTGTGGAAAGCTGATGGGACACTACCCAATTGCAGCATGGTTCCGGACAGCATGCAGTTTCATCAAGAGGCGAGCCGAAGGAGTAAAGTGGGGCGACAAAATGGAGGAGAAGACAACTGCCATGATGCAAGACGTTTTGGAGAGAGTGAGAGCGGAGGATCCAGTGAGGGATAGCTGGAATGTGCCTGCAACAAAAACGGGGGTTGCTTGGTGTGATGCAAGTAGCATCGCAATAGGAGTCATCCTGGAAGTGGTGGGGGTGTAGAGGTGGAAGATGTAGCGTGGCTCAGAAAAAAGGATGATTGCAGTCACATCAACGTGGCTGACCTGGATGCCGTACTAAAGGGTGTGAACTTGGCGCTGAGATGTGGGCTGCACATATCGGAAATTCGAACTGGTATCAATGATCAGCAATCAAAGAAGAATATGCACAAAAGGGGTCGCGGAAATGATAGTGAAGTGGCGGTTAGGAATCCTCAGAGTGCTGGCCACTGCGTTTGGCTTGGAACTACAGGTAGTGTTTGTGCTCTCAGAAAAGAATAAGGCAGATGTGCTAACCAGGGTGAAAAAGCCCTTGCTGGTGGCGGCAGTGGATGTGCAAAGTGTGATGGCTGCAGTACTATAGGGGAAGGGAATACCTCTAAATGGTTGACTGTGGGCCAGGACGGATGGCAATATGGAAGGAAATTAGGACGGGAGCTGCGGCTGAAACCGTAGAAGTCCTAAATGTGGTATTCCTGGAGAGGGGCCCAATTGGTGAGCTGTTGATGGACAATAGTATAGTGTTTTGCTCGGCCCATTTGAAAGAAATGCTCAACCAATGGAATACCAGACGTTTCTTCAGAGCAGCATATACGTCTGGCGGGAATGGGATTGTAGAGCGTCACCATCGCACAATCAAAGCCATGGCTGAGAGGTGGGAAGATTTCCCCCATTGAAGCAGTGTTCTAGTATAACATTTCGCCAAGGTCAGGACAGGCTGGGGAG
>NC_068984.1:101291644-101292698 GCF_001194135.2 Octopus bimaculoides | reverse complement strand
CAGCATTTGTTCAAATCGGGGAAGAAGTGTAGGTGAAACCCCCTAATGCGCGGCGCACACCTCAGTGGGGGAAGGGAAGGGTGACAGCAGTGAACTCTCGTAACGACGCGTCGATGGAAGGAATGCCGCGTCACGTCCTAGACGTCAGGAGGGCCGTGACGTTCTCCAGTGATGGAGAACAAAGAGAGGGTGAGAGGTTGACACCGCATCCTTGCGACGATCCCGAAGAGAGCATCGTCCACCTAAGTGACTAGAAGTCTTTGAAAGGGATGTAAGTGGTAGTGATTGTTAGATCAAGGGGGCATACGGTATTGAGCTGAAGCTATGGTGAAGGCGGTAGTGGGAGAGGGCGTAGGCCCTGTCGGGAATCCCTGAGAACGGAAGTGCCGAAGAGAACACGCGCAGCGGGGACAGGAAGAGGTCAGTGTGCAGCCGGACAGCGTGTGTAGTGGACGTGTGTGAATGGACAACAGAAGAAAACGACCACGTGGGTTGTGTGAGGACGTCCCCACCCCGAATCGACAGGTAAGAAAGTCTCAATTCTCCTTTTTCTATTTTCCCCTTCATACCACATGATGCTAAAGTTGCTATCAGTTAGTGTTAGTGTTACTAATGCTGATGTTGTTGTAATACTGTTAGCGTTGCTAATACCATTGTTACCGCTGTTCTCGATGGTATTATAAGTAATGTTAGAGTTATTTCACTGTAATGCTTGTAATTGTTGTTGTTGTCAGCCCCGATCGGTACTATTCAAGAAGAGTTGTCCAGGTGCGCGCACTCGCACACTCGCGCATTCGCGTTAGCTAGTCGTGACTAGTCGATCCTACAATGACTATCTAGCGCGAATGCGCGTATGCGTAAAACATGTATGAGGGTTTTTTTAAAACAAAGTAAATAATTTTTTTTTTGCTGAATCTTCCTCATCTTACTCTTAAAACGTCGTTTTACGTTCTTCCAGGGTGTATTTTGGTGTCACATCTATTTCAGTAAATCCCATTGTACGCACCCCAATAATCAGAATATATAGTCGTCTCTGGTTCGATACTTTTTTTAA
>NC_068984.1:101284144-101286644 GCF_001194135.2 Octopus bimaculoides | reverse complement strand
AGCTGGTTTAGAGGAATAGAAATTGTTGTAATGGATGTAGGAGGCAGAGCGATAGGAAACAACACGTGAAACATTTTAGCATTTAAACCAGCCATATCAAATCCAGATATTCTGCTTGTTTTATATTCAAACCGCCTAAATCTGGCCTCTCAGATCTATCCTACAATGTCATTCTGAAAATAAGCAATCACATCATCGAAATCTCCAAGCTACGAAATGATGCATGATTGATTCAAAACAATATGAATAAATAACATTAGATTAGTACCAGATGTATAACGATTTTGATGACATCCACTGTAACCGTTCTCATCACTTGTGGGCTCTGTGTTAGTAGCAGAATTGGCAGAGCAACAAACCACCGTATTTTTCGGCATACAAGGTGACATGGTATATAGTATAAATAGAAGTATAGACATTCAAATATCGGCACTATCTTTCCCAATCTTGTTACATTTCACATGAAATTCTTGGTTCTTCAAAGTCGTCTTGTATAAGTCGACTTGATTTTTGGTGGGGATGAAAACTTGGATACCGAAAAATGTGGTAAATGCTTTCTGGATTTCGTCATGGTTTCTTTTACATTTTAAGTTCAAATCCTTTTGAGGTTAACTTTGCTTTTTATCCTCTCAGAATCAATAAATAAAGCAGCAGGCCATTAATGGGGTGAATTTAATCAATTGTTTCTCTCCTCATAAATTTCTTCGTGCATATGTAAAAGAATGTGATTATTGTCAAGCAAAATGTTTTGTTGCATGGGCTCCAGTTCTTTCATTCTAAGTTCATTTTCCTTCGAAGTCAACTTTGACTTGACACCCAACTTAAATTTGCTGATTATGTGCTTAAATTAGAAACAATTGCTGCTGGTTCAGATCCTGCCAAGGTCATTCTGGAATGATGAAAGGCAAATGCTGCCGAGGTCAACTTTGCTTTCAGCCTCTCGGGTCTATAAAATAAAATACTAATCAAGTACTGGTATCGACTTAATACCTCCCCTCAAAACTGCTGGCCTGGTGCCTAAATCACCCTCCTCTTCATTATTATTATTAATGAATGAGAGAGCGGTGCATCAAAGTGACACTGGGGTAAAATATACGAAGCCCAGGATATTCATTATGACTACCCGTCTGATAAGGGTACACCAGGAACATGCATCACAACCATATATGCGTGACATGGTGATCTCATATTAAGATAAACAGCGTATGATCTTGTAGGTGGAGCCCAGTTAGAATTTTCTTCAGGTCGAGTAGCCCATCCCGTTCAAGTGGTCCTTGAATAGGGGTTGTTTGAGGTGTTGAACGAAACACCCATGTTTCCAAAAGTGAATTATTCAAACTTCAAAGAATTCCTCTCAACATATGGCTATGATGCTCCTCAACTCCTGCTCATGATCAGAGATGCACATATCGTCAGCCACTAAGCGACATGCTCTAACTGGTTAAGGTTAAACAATTGACAAGCAAATGTGTGATATTGAGCTGAATATTTGCTGTAGCCCATCTTTTATACCAAGACAAAACAATGTACATGGTAACACTTCCAGTCAGTTTAGATCAGAAGCCATGAGAACCAGTACCTCGTACTGCATCAGGGCATTATAATAATAATAATAATGATAATAATAATAATAATTGTTATTATTATTGTTCGGTAGTTTTAGTTTTATAACGTGCTTTCACTTCACTACCGAGCGTAGTTCTGTGTGCCTTGGGTATATGCTGTGGTTTGCTGTGATGCTCTTATGGTTACTGTATTGAAAGTGTTTTGCGTAGGATGTGTGCAGTGCCCAGTAGTGCAATTTTCTGTATGTTATATATATTTGTAAGTCCTGGTGTTTTTGTTATCTATTTGTCTTAATATTTTTTTATTATACCTAAGGCACCTACTATGATAGGAAATGTTTCTGTTTTTAGATTCCACATTCGAGTTACCTCTATTTCCAGGTCTTTGTATTATGAAAGTTTATTATTATTATTATTATTATTATTATTATTATTATTATTATTATTATTATTATTATTATCTATAAAAGTCAGTTTCAGTCTTGCTTGCTTGTGATGTTACTCAGTGAAACTGGCGCATTATGGGAAAATACCATGAATTAAGTTTACCCTGAAATATTAATACGAATCGAATGAAACAAGTTTCTCGTAAATCGGTAAAGTAGTTTTCAAGATATTAGAGATTTTCAGGGTATGAATACCCAAAACGGTGCATGATGGGAAAATGTTCCGAAAATAATCTTCACACTGAAAGGGAAGAAACTCTTATCTCTCTATTAGACAGTGAGTTGACAGCGGGAAAAAAAAGATTCTTTTTTTACAATTTCTATTTTCGCTTTTGTTAAACACAATATTTTAATCATTTACAAATATTTTAAAGTGAATGTGATTTCAAAAGTGTAAGCTGTTTGTACAGTAAGTATGTAATTTTAGCTTTCTTTAAACAGACAATATTTTAATGTTTTTTAAAACTATTTTCAAGTGAATACCATTAC
>NC_068984.1:101280644-101283569 GCF_001194135.2 Octopus bimaculoides | reverse complement strand
CAGACAGATAATACTTTCTTTAAGATGTGCGCTGTGCCCAGTACGACTGCTTTTTGCAAGACATCAGTCTTGCATGGGGTTTCCAGTTGCCTTAAGAAGTTTTGAAGTTTCAATGGGATTGAGCCCACTGGTATCACTTTTACATTAGCTTCTCGCATTCTTGCCATTTCCACTTTCAATTCGGAGTACTTGGTGATTTTTTCAACCACTTTACTCACAACATTCATGTCATTTGGTATGGCTACATCAATGATCTGACAGTATTTGTCTCTCTTATTCAGTATGACAATATCCGGCCGACGATTCGTCTGAAAATCATAGTACCAGAGTGTCATTACTTTTCCATCCTCCTGCCTAAATTTACTTGATACATGCTCAAACCAGTTCTCTGTTACTTCATATTGGTATTTACAGCATAAGAACCAATGAAGATACACACACACTTTATCGTGGCGGTGCTTGTATTCTTTTTGTGCAAGGCTCTCACATCCACTTACCAAGTAGGTTACATTTTCCGTACTCTTTCCACAGATTCTGCATTTCTGGGTGTCAGAAGTTCTATAGATGTTATATACTTCACTGAACTGGTAGCGAGAGCCTGGTCTTGTGCAGCAATGATCAGGCTTTCGGTGGTACGATTCAGATCACTTCACTCAAGCCGTGCCTACTATGCTGTATTATCCTTAACGTCCTGTGTATTCTTTTCAAACTGTCCATGCATTCTCATTTCAAGAAGGTCTTCTTTTCTCTCCTCCTCAGCTCTTTGGTTAAATTCTTCCTTGCCCATCATTTCATCTGCATTTACACCCATATCTTTCGCAGTATACTGCAGCAGATCTTCATCACTATTTATCAAAGACTTGGCAAACATTCTCCTTTCACTCCTTATACAATGGTCTATACTAATTCGTCCTCTGCCACCATTCCTTCTTTTCATATACAGTCTGTTTACGTTTGCTTTAGGGTGTAGCGCCCCACGCAGCATCAACTTTCTCGTCCTTCTACCCAGTGTTGATATTTCCTCCTTAGTCCAATTGAGGATGGCTGCACTATACCTGACCATCGCAACTGCCCAGATATTCATTTCAGTAATCAAATTTTTGGCATTCAGGCTGGATTTCAACACCATCTTCACCCTTTTTTGATACACCTCGCTGACCTCGACCTTCATTTCTCTGTGTAAAATGCTATCCAGCTCAAAAATCCCTAAATATCTATACCCACTACCGTTGGGTTCCCCCATGATCTCTCCTGATGGTAACCGCAATCCTCTGCAGGATGCTTTCTTCTCTCTTTTCATATTAAGTACTGAGCATTTGGTAATCCCAAATTCCATACCGATGTCCCTATCACACTTCTGGAATCTATCTGTTTTTTCAGGAATCTATCTGTTTTTTCAGGAATCTATCTGTTTTTTCAGATTTCCCAAACAATTTCAGGTCATCCATAAACAGAAGATGGTTCAAAGATGGGCCTTTCTTCCCACATCGGTAACCCATCTTTCCTAAGTGTCATTGTCATGGGTATTAGTGAAATTACAAAAAGTAACGGAGAAAGCGAGTCACCTTGGTAGATTCCCCTTTTAATATTAACTTCTCCAAGGAATACATTACTTGAGTACAATTTGGTTTTCCACTCTTTTATGCTATGCATCAGAAAATTTGTGATGTTGTCAGCAACACCAAACATCTGCAGGCATTCAACGATCCAAGAATGAGGCATCATATTATATGCCTTCTTAAAGTCAATCCAAGCCATAGACATGTTTATATGATGTTTTTTACAATACCTCAAAACTGTTTAATCGATGACCAGGTGATCCGTGGTACCCTGAGAACTCTTCCTACATCCTTTTTGTTCCCTTGGTAGTATTTCTTCATGTTTCAGGAAAGTGTATGTCTTTGCCACACATATTCCAGTGAGTATCATCCAAATTATTATGTTTAGGCATGCTATGGGACGATAGCTTCCCACAATATTCCCCATTCTTCTATCTTTCATTATAAGTGTTGTCCTCCCGGTCACCATCCACGCGGGGACTGTACCTTTCTGGACACACTCATTCTATTGGGCTGCTAGTCTTTCATGCACCGCATGGCATCTCTTCAGCCAAAAGTCATGAATCCCATCTGGTCCGGGGGGCTTTCCAGTGAGGCAATTTACCGACTTGTTCTTTCACATCACCCATGCTTATAACAATATTCCTTTGTTTCTTTCCTCCTTGTAATTCTGTCTTGATAGTTCCTATCCACATTGCATCCCTTTTATGCACCACATTGTTTGCCCATAATCCGCTCCAGAATTCCTTGGCTTGATTTGCACCAGGAGCAACATTTTCCCCATTGTCTCCTTCTAACATTCGGAATAATTGCATCGGGTTATTTTTTTTAACAATCTGTTCTCCTCGAACTGCTTACTTCTGTTCATAAATCTTCTGATCTTCTGGCTTTTTGCCATTATCCTCTGTTTTAACTGCTCTATTACTGCATCAAACCCGTTCTTCCGTACTTTATATTTCTTCTCTAATTTTTCTCGGTCGGTCTTTTTCCCATTTTCCAGTTTCCTCTTAACAATTGCTCAATTTTCCCTAGATCTTGCCTTGCCGCATTATGTCCCTTTCAGTGCGTCGTTTCCACCATGGTTTTTTTGCCCTTTATTATTACTATTATTATTATTATTACAATTAAACCTTGGGAGAGGCATTATGCCGGTAATAAACACACGCACTGGTTTAATTGTATTTCTTTCAACACACGTATCCACATCAAGAATCTTGCACACGAAATACACATACAAAATTGTTATTATTATTATTATTATTATTATTGTTGTTGTTGTTGTTGTTGTTGCTGTTGTTGTTGTTGTTGTTGTTGTTGTTGTTGTTGTTCTTCTTCTTCTTCTTCTTCTTCTTCTTCTTCTTCTTCT
>NC_068984.1:101278635-101280222 GCF_001194135.2 Octopus bimaculoides | reverse complement strand
TCCGGTACCAGACAAGAATTCTGGATTATTTGTTATATTTACTCTACATGAAGTATTACGATCTTACGTTCATTTTCAAGTCTTTCTCTGATTATCTCCCTTGAAAGCACGCTCAAGGTTTCCACATAAGTTATGGCGGCGTTGCTGTTTCCAAAGTTTTATTTTCATTTCTCTATTATTAATTTTACTTGCGTTTCTATCTTAGTAGAAACTGATGGATAAAGAAATCAAACTACATAAACAAACAGCAGCAAACCGCCCAGGAATTAAATAACATTAACATATTCAGTAACAATAATAAATTTAATTTATCCTTGAGAATTTTTAGTTTTACCAATTTTGAATATATCGCTCCTGTTTAAAACTTCTTACCTACTTGACAATTGCATTTCTAGCTTTGCTTTGAAAGGAACTTTACTTCTTGGGCTCACGTTTTTGTGCGCAAAGATGTTGTTAAACTTCTGTTATCTGCACCATTTTCTTTCACGCACAGATAAATTTTTCACTATAGACCTTAATGGTCGTAGAGACACTATATCAGTGGATAGACTAAAAAAGGCCCTGTTCCCACAGCAGATGACAAACACACATTACAAACATGGCCTGCACACCCACCTTCAAATTCCATGACGACCATTGGGATCGATCAGGTACCGGACAAGTTTCCTGGATTGTTTTTCCGTTTTTTCTACTTAATTTCTACCGGGCATTTGTACTGTTTGTCAAGTCACAACAAAGACCTCAGACAGACAGTACTTTACGCAATATGCGTGCAATTCCAAGTAATGCCGACTTTTGCAATACATCTAGATTGTAGGGTATTTATAAGGTTTTCAAATGTTTTTCCAGATTGAGTAGTGTTAAACCCAATGCTCCAATGACAATAGGGATAACCTTTATGTTTGACTCTCGTAACTGCCACATCTTAGCAATCTCAATTCTCAGGCTCCATATTTATCAATCTTTTCTCTTTCTTTCATGATGATATGTTGATCTCCTGGCACTGCCACATCAATTATTAGGCACTCTTAATTGTCCCTCCTAAAGTTTACTATATCCAGCCTTCGGTGCTCTAATATCTTGACTGTCTGGAAGTCAAAGTCCCAGAGGATTTTTGCCTTCCCCTTTTCGTCCATTACCAAGCACTCGTAACCTCTGATGACGTGTTACAGATCATCCAGGAGGTGTATCTTAATACGGAGCTGAGATAATTCACAAGTAGTTTCTTAAATTTCTGTTTCTGTGATGGGTTGTATTCCTTCTGTAGGCCTGGAGAAAGAAAGAAAGAAAGAAAGAGAGAGAGAGAAAGAGAGAGAGAGAGAGAGTGAGAGAGAGAGAGATAGATAGATAGATAGATAGATAGATAGAGAGAGAGAGAGAGAGAGAGAGAGAGAAATCAGTCATTAATCAGTCTGTTAACCTTTTATTTTTTAGAGTAATCTCGTGAAGATCCCCACCACCGCTTGACAACCCGTATTGGTGGGTTTACGTCCCAGTAACTTAGTGGTTCGGAAAAAGTATCGATAGAATAAGTACCAGGCTTTAAAAAATCAGAATAAATACTGGGGTCGATTCATTCGACCAAAA
>NC_068984.1:101275873-101277776 GCF_001194135.2 Octopus bimaculoides | reverse complement strand
AAAAGGACACAGTCAGAATTTTGGATAATTCTGTATTAACGCTTTCGTTCGTTTAACCTATCTCTTCAAGACAAAACTTAAAACCCTTTTGGTTTTAATTTTTGCCTTGAAGATTGTAAGGTTCTGAGTTCGATACTCGGCAGTGAGTTGTGTCCTTGAGCAAGACATTTTGTTTCACGTTGCTCCAGTTCACTCAGCTGGCAAAAATGCGTAGTTCCTGTATTTCAAAAGGCAAGCTCTATCACATTCTGTGGAGTGCTCAGCCACTTAATTTCACGAGCAGGCTGTTCCGTTGATCGGATCGACTGAAATTCCTGTCGTCATAAATAGAGAGCAGGTTATAAAGTGGATTTAACAACCATCGCTACGTATATCAAATTCAAACTAAAACTTCACCGAAAAGGCTGGAGAAATTTACATACGGAGCAGCAGTCGGTGGCGTGATTAAATACTTAATAAACATTAAATTTATCTTAGGTTTTCTACAAAACGGTGATTGCGTGTGAAGCATTTATTCAGTCTTTATGTACGTCAACGAATAACGCGGTATATGTAAATTAATCTAAGCGTATTAGTTAGATTTTGGCTTATGTCTGATTTAAATAGTTATTGTTATAATGTTCTATTTGTGGGAAGAAAAAAGTGAACCCTTTTGATTTCTGAAGTTTGACCAAATGACCTTATAGCATATCCGGATAATTTCTTTATTTTACGGCCTGTGAAGAGAATGACAAAATATATTTATATTTATTTATATCGGCTAACTTACTACAATGGAGGTATCATAAGCACGTTAAATATATATGGACACACACACACACAGAGTATACATGCATAGAACAAGTGAACTCAATGAACTTATTAGCTAATGATTCTGCCAGCTCGCCGCTTTACACGATAGACTAACTGAAAATATTGTAACTAAAAGTTTACTGAAACTTACCTTGCCATAGCTCTTCGGAACACTGCTTGGTAAAACAAAACGTATGTTATGTAGAGGTGAAAAGAGTCTCGGGAAGTAGTAAGCGGGTAGAACAATGACAAAATCAGAGAAAGTTCTTAGTAGTGAGTTCGATATTTTTATTAATGAAGTTAGAATGAAATAGGAAATAATGAATTTGCTACAATAGGCTAGAAGGTAAACCGTTACTAATATTTAACAGAAAAATATGCGACGATGTTATATTAGAAATATGAATGTGGTAAGGAATTTTTGCATGTAAGCAAGTGTATATAAACTTTCACATACATAAATATGCATACATAAATAGATACGTTCAAAAGCTGGTTTATCCTTAGTGAAGGCCTGTAACTTGTAACGGTCTATGTGCCTCAGCAATATTATAAGAAAACCAGAATTAAATACGTGGATGAAAAAGAACCAAAATACAGTAAAGAAAATAAAGATGAAGCCCATCACATTTATGTCACTTAGATTGGCCATTATTTTAGCCATTGTTCAGTAACTATTTTCTCCTTTCTCTCGACAGTTCAAGGTTCATTTACAAATCTAAGAGCCTCATAATGATTAAGAATATTCATTTCTCCAATGTTGCAACTTTCAACCATTTATTTACATTTTTTTAATGTTCTCTCTCATCTTCATTTTCTATTCTGTCTTGAACACGTTCCTTCATCTGTTGTAAATACTCCCTCTATACTCTTTGAAGCATATTTTCCCTGCAATACGCTGGTGCTCCCGTGCTTGTTCTACTGATTCGGCCCTCTGCTTCTCTTTACGTTGTTGCTCATACCGTCTCATTCTTTCTCTTGTTAGATTACATCGTCTGTCATCCATATTTGATAAACAGATACCAATTTTTAAGCCGTCACTGCCGCTGCCGCCGCCGCCGCCACCACCACCGCTGCCACCACCGCCGCCACCTTACCACCACCACCACCA
>NC_068984.1:101270850-101275863 GCF_001194135.2 Octopus bimaculoides | reverse complement strand
ATATTTGATAAACAGATACCAATTTTTAAGCCGTCACTGCCGCTGCCGCCGCCGCCGCCACCACCACCACCATTATAGTTTTCAGTACCAAAAACTCACTCTAATTTGTTTGTCAACCAAGATGATTTCCTTTCAGTTCAATTCAGTTGTTTCTTTATATCTACTTTTCTTGCTGTCACTAGAAAGTTTTAATAACAATTAAAAAGAAAAAAAAAAAATAACACCCACGGCTATTTTGCTAAGGTATTTCACTTTCATTGAAAAAGCTATCTTTCTATTTACGATAAATTCATCATCATCTCGACTAATATAAGCTTCCTCCTTCCGTCCAGCCATCAATGTATTTCTCAATGTGGATAGATAAACAGATCGACAGATAGAAGCTATAAAACATTGAATATTAGTGTTATTTTCTTGTCATTCATAACGATGTATAATGTTTCACTTTTCTCTCTGCTAAACACTTTATACTGCTCTGTCTTTTTCTCTATACCTTCTACTTCAAAAAACTTTTTTTACCATGTCATTCCCCTCTTCACGTCATTGTCATTTCTCTCTTTCTCTTTCTCTTCACTTCTCACTTCTACTAACCACATGACGACTTGATGCATCGGCTGGCATTGTCAATATTCTCTCTCTCTTTCTCTCTTTCCCCTCTCTATTTGTCTTTCTTTAACTTCGCCATCAGAACATCACTCCTCTACTAAACGTTCTATTTCTAACTCTCTCTATATCACCCCCTTCAACTAACTTTTTAGCCACGTAATAACCATTACTTCTCTCTTACCTCACGTCGTTAACATTTCTCTCTCCCTCTTTCTCTAGCGCTCTTCGCCTTTCCCTTCAGCTAATTACGTGACAGCGTAACGCATTTCGGCCTAAGAGTATTAATATATAGATAACAACAACAACAACAACAACAACAACAATCCTTTCTACTACAGAAACAAGGCCTGAAATTTTGGGAAGGGGATAATCGATTCCATCGACCTCAATACTTGAGTGGTACTTATTTTATCGACTCTTAAAGGATGAAAGGCAAAGTCGATCGCGGCGGAATTTGAACTTCGAACGTGAAAACGGTCGAAATGCCTCGAAGCATTTCGTCCGACGTGCTAACGATTCTACCAGTTCCCCACCTTAACAACAACAACAACACTAGTTTCAAATTTAGGCACAAGGCCAGCAATTTTAGGGAAGCGGTTAAGTCGATTACATCGATCCCAGTGCTCAAATGGTACTAATTTTATCGACCAAGAGAGGATGAAAGGCAAAATCGACCACAGTGGGTGAAGGCGAGACGGATAGGGATAAAAGAGAATGCGATAGGGAGGTCGAGACTATGAGAGAAAGAAAGAAAGAGAGGAAAGGGAGAGAGAGAGAGAGAGAGAGAGAGAGAGAGAGAGAGAGAGAGAGAGAGAGAGAAAGAAAGAGAGATTGTTAGATAGAGAGATTGATAGATAGAGAAAAGAGAGATTGTGTATTTGCGAGTGTCTGTGTGTGTATATACGTATATGAGTAAAGCAGTGTATGTGATGTATGTACTCGTGTATATGCATATATGTATGTGTATAGTATGTGTATATCTAGGGATGTGATTGGGCGATTGTAAGGTGGAAGAGAGAGATAGAAGCAGAAAGATAGATAGAAAAATTGAGAGGAAGAGAGAAAAACAGATAGAGAGAGAAAGAGATAGAGAATGAATGAGTAAGAGAGAGTGAGAGTGAAACAGAAAGAGGGGGAGACATAGAGAGAGAGAGAAAGGGTCTCAAGAGTATAGTGTAGAGGTAGCGATCTAGCTGCGGGATTAGTGTCGGCAGTTGGGTGTGAGGAAGAGAAAGAGGCAGAGAGAAAGAGAGAGGGAGAAGAAAGACTGAATAAGGGAGAGAAAGAAGAGGGGACTGGAGGTGAATCTGTTGATTGAATAAGCAGTAAACGGAGAGAGATAAGGATAGAGAGAGAGAGAGAGAGAGAGAGAGAGAGAAGGAAGAGGAAAGGTCGATAGGTAGGAAAATAGGTTAGTAAATAGGTAGACAGATTGATAGGTCGATAGATAAATAGATAGATAGATAGATAGATAGATAGATAGATAGATAGGTAGGTAAATAGATAGATACATAGATAGACAGGTCGATAAATAGATAGATAAATAGATAGATAAATAGATAGATAGATAAATAGGTGATAGATAGGTACATAGACAGGTAGGTGATGGCTAGATAGATAATTAGATAGGTAGATAGGTAAGTTGGTAGATAGGTAAGTTGGTAGATAGGTAAGTTGGTAGATAGGTAAGTTGGTAGATAGGTAAAGTTGGTAGATAGGTAAGTAGATAGTTAACTAGCTAGATAAGTAGGTAGCTAGCTAGCTAGATAGGTAGATAGATAAAAAATAGGTAGATAGATAAACATATAAACATGTAGATAGATAGGTAGGTAAATAGATAATTAGGTAGATAGACAAGTATTTACATAGAAAGATTAGATAGGTATGTAGATAGATAGACAGGCAGAAAGAAAGGAAGGTAGATAAATATGTAGGTAGGTAGATAGGTAAGTAGATAGTTTGATCGGTAAGTCCGTAGGTAGGCAGAAAGAAATGAAGAAACAAAGAAACTAACGGTGATAGTGAGAGGCGTGGAATGATGAATTGCACGAAAGAAGAAATGAACAATTTGATAAAAAAAATTGTGTAGGATAAAGAAATTAATGAGTAAATGAATAATGAATGAGCGAATGAGTAAATGAATGACGAAATGAATAAAGGCTGAATGAATGAAAAATTGTAGGAAGAAGTTAATCTGAAAAGGTATGAAAGAATAACTGTATGAATGATATAAAAGTATTCAAGGAAAAAAGAATTAATGAGTGAATGAATAATGGATGAAAGAATGAGTAAATGAAAGACGAAATGAATAAAGGCTGAAAGAATGAAGAATTGAAGGAAGAAGTTAATCTGAAAAGGTATGAAAGAATAACTATGAATGATATGAAAGTATGTAAGGAAAAAAGAATTAATGAGTGAATGAATAATGGATGAAAGAATGAGTAAATGAAAGACGAAATGAATAAAGGCTGAAAGAATGAAGAATTGAAGGATGAAGTTAATCTGAAAAGGTACGAAAGAATGGAAGCATTAATAAGTAAACGAAAGAACTGAGTAACGAAGGAATGAAATAAATGAATTAATAAACGAAGGAAGTAATTTGGGTGAATGAGTGAAAGAATAAAAGATTTCGGTTAATGAATGAAAAAATGAATAAAGGAATAAAATCTAAAGAAGAAGGTTATAAGTGAATTTAATGAGATGATGTTTAAATATAAAAATGAATGAAAACCAGAATAAGTCATCTGTGTATGTATATATGTGTGTGTGTGTGTGTGTGCGTGTGCGTGCGCGCGTGTGTGTGTGTGTGTGCATGTGTGTGTGGTGTACATGCATACACACATAGATAGATGCACATGTGTACACTAGCATAGAACCCGCCATAAATAGCAAGCTTTATTTCAGTTTCATTTCAGTCATTTTTATACTTCTCCTTCAAGAGCGGTTCCATTTTCTTCTTGTGTTTCATTTTGTCTTCTTTCTGCTAGTTTGCTTTTCTTTTTCATTTCTTATCTTCACTCACTATCTTTCATTATATTCGCATGAACCACTCGCATACTTCACTATACTTTCTCTTTCATTTTCCTTAAATTTTCTCCTAATGAAGATCTGCCTGGATCATTTTCATTATAATTTCTCATCGTCTTTTTCACACTTACGCACTTCAATATCATACTGTAACATCCCTATGTCTTTGTCTGTCTGTCCGTCTGTCCATCTGTCTGTCCGTCTGTCCATCTGTCTGTCCGTCTGTCCATCTGTCTGTCCGTCTGTCTGCTTGGTTGACTGTCTGTCTGTCTGCCTGGTTGACTGTGTCTGTCTGCCTGGTTGACTGTGTGTCTGTCTGCCTAGTTGACTGTCTGTCTGTCTGCCTGGTTGACTGTCTGTCTGTCTGCCTGGTTGACTGTCTGTCTGTCTCTAATTCTCTTTCTCTCTCTCTCGCTTTCTTTGTCTTTTTCTATCTGTGATTATTCATTCAGTCTCTTTATCTCCGTTATTTTACATCAACTTTCTAATTTCTTGTCTTTATTGTAAAGCTCTGCCCTTCTTCTTCCTACCTCTATTCATTCACCTACCCTACCTTATTCTCTCTCAGTTGGTTTCCTATCCCTCATCATAACTCACTGCCTCCTGGCAAGGCTGTCTCTCTCACAAATTCTAGTCTGCTGGTTATTTCTCTATCTTTCGGTCCCTTGTCTACCTAATCCACCTTTCTTCTCGCTCAGTACAGCCATTGCTTTCTCTGTTCAAAAGAAACAGTCCAACGCTTCCGGATTCTGGGAAACTCTGCAAGTGCTAAAACTCTACGTACTTTCTGGAGTGAAGACGGAAAAGAAATGAAGCGATTTGTATATGAAAGAACCTGGAAAGGCTGACACTAAAGTTTGTCATTGTGAGATATACCAACTCGCGAACATAAAATCACACCATAGTAACAAGTGCCCAGTCCTCGCCACCTAGAATTTATCTAGACAGAGCAACAGTTTAGATTTCAAAGACGTACTGCTGAAACAATTTGAGAGATCTACATGGAGGGAATATAAGAATATTAAGTGACCATCGAGATATTCTACTCTCTGATGCCACAAATGGGCCTGTGGAGTGGCATGAAACGCAAGTAAATGTAGTGGTACACAGCGATAGTGATTGTGGGTGGCACAGCATGATCGCTGCTCATGGACTAGAACACGCCAAAAACTAAAAGCACGGAAGAGATATATCTACATGACTATGAGTTGTGTATGTTTATGTACACATGTATGTATGTATGTATGTATGTATGTATGTATGTATGTATGTATGTATCAATCAATCAATTAATCAATCAATCAATCTATCTATCTATCTATCTATCTATCTATCTATCTATCTATCTATCTATCTATCTATCTATCTATCTATCTATCT
>NC_068984.1:101268347-101268938 GCF_001194135.2 Octopus bimaculoides | reverse complement strand
CACACACACACACACATATACATACATATATATATGCACACGTCCACATGCAAACAGGTACACACATGCATGCGTGCACACGTAAGACACAATCGCATCTGCACGCATGCAAGCACTTAAACAGTTTTACATTACACACACGCACTCATCCATAGAGACATACTTCCATGAATGTATAGTATTAATGTGCACGTGGCTAGCGCATGCGCGTCACGCAAAGCATACGCAGATACAGACGGCCTTATATGAATACTTCGCCAACACTTACACAGATGTGGGCACATACACTCACACATACGTACACACATCTACATGTTCGAGCATTGATATAAGCACGCATAGATGTGTACAAACATAGCCGTATGCATACATGCATAGGTTTACTTATCTGCATTGTGATACGTTTAGACATATACATGTTTAGTTATAAGGGATTAGAGACAAATGCACGTACATATACACACACTTACAAACACACACCTGTCTGATTTCACAGATAAATACACTAACATGCACAGATACATACTCTTGCATACACACACACACACACACACACACATATGCATACGTTTTTATAGATATTCATTCACG
>NC_068984.1:101266015-101268337 GCF_001194135.2 Octopus bimaculoides | reverse complement strand
TCACGCACGCGCGCACACACACACACACACACACACACAGAAACACACACACATATACACACACGTGCACACACACTCTACACACACACTGACTTATACACACGTTCACACACAAAGATATTTAGACAGATATTTACCACCTGTCTGATTCTGTACACATATAAACGTGCTTACATGCTTATAAAAACCTGCTCTTGTACACACCGACACACTCGTTCACATGTATTTAAGCATATAACCTACACACTGTCATATTAACGCGCACACACTTTTAAAAACTACATACGGAAACATCTGCTCCGATACACATACACAGACCCGCAACCTACAGTTTGTACATTATCACCCCACCACAGCTCTTTGTTGCTATTTCCTCTCATCTTTTTGCCACACCACTTCAGTCTCTCAACTCCAAAAGTTCAAATTAACCGTAATTCTTTTATCTTACTCTTGTTCTGCTATTGTCATATTTCTGTTCTGCTGATGTTTTACTGTTGTCCTACTACTGTTCTGTGGAGGCGCAATGGCTCAGTGGTTAGGGCAGCGGACTCGCGGTCATAGGATCGCGGTTTCGATTCCCAGACCGGGCGTTGTGAGTGTTTATTGAGCGAAAACACCTAAAGCTCCACAAGGCTCCGGCAGGGGATGGTGGCGAACCTTGCTGTACTCTTTCACCACAACTTTCTCTCACTCTTACTTCCTGTTTCTGTTGTGCCTGTAATTCAAAGGGTCAGCCTTGTCACACTGTGTCACGCTGAATATCCCTGAGAACTACGTTAAGGGTACACGTGTCTGTGGAGTGCTCAGCCACTTGCACGTTAATTTCACGAGCAGGTTGTTCCGTTGATCGGATCAACTGGAACCCTCGACGTCGTAAGCGACGGAGTGCCAACAACAACAACAACTGCTGTTTTACTGTCGTGCTACTGTTTTCCTACTGTTGTTCGGCTGTTGTCCTGCTATTTGTCTACTACTGTTCTACTGATGCTCAGCTGTTGTCCCACTGTTGTTCTGCTGCAGTTTTACTGATGTTCTACTACTTCTTTACAGATGGTGTATTCTACAACTTTTTAGTTAGTATCCCACAATTGCTCTTGCGAACGTTTTACTGATTTACTGATGTTCTGCTGCCGTTTCATTGCTGCTCTAGAGTTGCACTGTTTTTCAAGCTAGACATGTCTGGACAGTGGTAATGCTACGTTTGCAGAGTTTATCCCTAATCTGCAATGCCTTCACAACAATTGTGCTACAAGGCAAAGAATTTTTAGAAGTTGTCCATTTAAGCTCAGACATAGCTGTATGGTAAGAAATTTGCTTCTCAACCACATGGTTTCAGACTCAATCCAAATGTATGGCACCTTGGACTAGTGTCTTCTGCTATAGTCCCAAGTCGACCAAAGCCTTATGAGTGGATTTGGTTGGAGGAGATTGAAAGAAGCTCGTCGTATATAAATGTGTGTATGTGAGTGTGCGTGTCTAGTATGCGTGCGCGCGCACGCGCGTATGCCTCTGTTTCTGTCTCTCCACCACCGCTCGACAGCCGTGGCTGGTTTGTTTACGTCCCCTTGGCTTACTGGTTCGGCAAAAGAGTCCCGATAAAATATATGCCACACTTTACCTGTTTCAGTCATTTGACCGCGGCCGTGCTGCAGCACTGCCTTGAGGGATTTTACTAGTCGAGCAATTCGACCACAGGACTTATCATTTTTAACCCTAGTACTTATTCTCTTTTGCCAAATCACCAAATTACGGGGACGTAAACACACCGACACTGGTTGTGAAGTGGTGATGGAGGGAAAAACACAGACACAAAGACACACATACACATACATATACGACACACATACACACATATAGACATGCACACATGCACACACTCACACACATACATACATATCAGTAGTAACTTTATATTTGGGTACACACCTGCTCCGGCGATATACCACAATTGTTTGTACAGCATCTCAATCGCGAGGCACCGATGCACGATGGGTCGAAACGATCGTAGTGAATTCTATTTTCTTTCTCTCATAGTATATTTATATAGGCGTGGCTGTGTGGCAAGAAGCTTACTTCCCTCACTACAGTGAAGAGGTAATTTTACTGGATCTCGATAAGCGTTTTGTTGTGTTGTTATTGCTGTTATTGAATTTTTTTGCTGTTGAACGAAGAAATTATCGTAGAAAAAAAAACAAACTGTTGAACTGTTTTATTTCCCGGTTCTACCGGGGAATAATTACAGGAATTATTGTAGTTGCTGGCCATTGCGGCATTTTGTTAAAATATTTTTATTTTGTGAACTCTGAATAGTCTTTCTAGACT
>NC_068984.1:101264045-101264796 GCF_001194135.2 Octopus bimaculoides | reverse complement strand
AACTACTTGAGGCTCCCCCAGGAAATAGAATGGAAATAGTAGAGGGGGAGTTCACAATGGTGGAAAAAACAAAAAAAACAAAAAAAGAGAGCACACACACTATCCCCGTCCATATCCCCCACAAAAAACAACACTGACGCAACACAGACACCAAAAAAATCCCGCCCCGCCGACCCAAGAAAAAAGGAAAAAAATTTGGAAAAACTAGATGAGCTAGTGCTAATCGAGTACGATACTCGAAGCTTGTACCTTGACGGCGTGATAGTACCACAGAAAACTGCAAGGCTTTACAAAAAAAAGAAGATCACCATGAAAGATGTGCATGAATCAGAAAAAAGACGTTTACAGAACTGGAGGCTAGGGAACCGAATAACATAGAAACAATAGAAGTGCTACCAAAATACTTACAGGAAGAGGAAAGTAGATGGGCCGACGAGCGTATAGCGAGATCAGCCCCAACCTCTCCAGCAAAACGTAAGTAGAACTTTTTCTTCTTTCAAATGGCCTCTCTGAACATTGGATGTTTAAATGTGCGTGGTCTGAGTTCGAAGTGGAAGCAGGCATGTTTCCTCGACGACCTCAGATCGCACGATATACATGTGATGGTTGCTACAGAGACCAAGCTGGACAGTCTACGAACCTTCTCGCCTCTCCTGAATGGCTATGAGAAAATCATGGCTCCTGGCCAGACCGGGAGGCGAGGGGATGTAGTGGTACTGATTCGCAATGGCTTGGCTCTGCAGACAAGTAC
>NC_068984.1:101259163-101259909 GCF_001194135.2 Octopus bimaculoides | reverse complement strand
TATATATATACTATATATATATACTATATATATATATGTGTGTGTGTGTGTATACGAGTGTATGTGTGTGTATGTATATACGTGTGTATATGTGTGTGTGTGTATAGCAGAGAAAAAGCATTCTCAGGTCCTTCCCGAGTTATACGCTCATAAGGCCGGTTTCCCGGATTCTGTGGACTATATATTGGACGAGACCCCGGTCCGTCGCGGGATTACTCATTTCTTTTTTCCAGCTTATTGGACTGAAACAACGTGAAATGGAGTGTTTTGCCATCCCCCGGTTCAGGGATGGAAACCACATTCTTACGATCATGAGTGCAAAACCTTAACCATTCCATTAAGCCACGCACCTCCACATATATCCACAGACACATACATACATACATACATACATACATACATACATACATACACACACATACATACATACATACATGCATGCATGCATACATACATACATACATACGTACATACATTCATACATGCATGCATACACACACAGATATACACATGTGCATACATATATCTATATATTACACTTTTACAAGAAGAGTGGTTATTGTGACTGCTAGCCTTCAGTGGACCGTGTAATCCTTCACACATCTATTCACAGATCACCCTACTGGGATTAATAATCTCCTTGTTTTGCTTTTGTAACGCTGCTTCGCACCTAACCCTCCACAGCGTTAGGAACCTACCAGTGCACATCGCAACCCCATACCTTCCGTCTTCACACACAGACATAC
>NC_068984.1:101257768-101259153 GCF_001194135.2 Octopus bimaculoides | reverse complement strand
CACACACACACACACACACACACACACACACACACACACACACACACACACACACACACACACACACTTATACACCATCCATCTATCACATGTACCATTAAGCTTCACTCACACTACTTACACAAGAGTACAACCATATATACAAGCACCCTTGTTCATACAAATCGCTCTATACACACATATACGCTTAGTGACACGCACATAATGAAACACATTCTCACATCCTATCTTCTTTGACTTGAGAAAACAGACAGACACTCTCACACATACATGCTAAACGCTCACACATTATTTCCCTTGATCGAAAGCACTCTCCGGGCTAAGAAAAACCATTCCATTCTATTTACTTCTCTCTTTCCATGTTATTCATTAACTACATGGTTCTTGTCGAAAAATAGTATTTTCTCATATTACTTTTTCTGATTTTTCTTGACAACAGATAATTGTCCGAAACGCCGAAGTCTCCAACATTTTTTCTTTATAATGTAAAGTTAATTACTTTATATCCCCCTGGTTTCTTCCCAAAAGTATAAAATTAATTATCTTGTATTATCTGTTATTACTTAGTTGTACTCCTAAAACCTTTTGGATATGCATTTGTGACTGAGAGACTATAACTTGGCAATCTCTCTTGGCTATCTCCCTTTCTCTCTCTTATCTTATCACCTTCTCTACCCTCTCTTTCTACTCACCTCTCTCTGTCACTCTCATCTATTTCGTTCGATTGGTGAAAACATTAAAAAAGTACTGTTCCCTATGAAGCCATACGGTTCATAAAAGGGTAAGATTCGAACAACAGTATGTCTTCGTCAGAAGAGGAGGGTTACGCCCACGATTTTGATAGACAGGTGAACCTGGCACAGTCGATGTTCAGTTCGAGCAGCTGTAATAGAAATTGCCCAAACTGCTATTTCAGAAGATCCGAAGTTTAGAGAAGGGATCAGCTTTGTTGAGCTGTTTCTTTCTGTTTCTCGAAAATTCTCCGATAGAGAACAACATGAGCAACATGAAAAACGAAAACATTCGAAGATGAATCGAACTCGGCATTGTTGGGTCTTCAAGTTGTTTGATATATTCATTATTGGACCATTTGAATTCTATTTTGATATACGAGAAAGGAGGAGACAGAGAATGAGAGAGAGAGAGAGAGAGAGAGAGAGAGAGAGAGAGAGAGAGAAGAGAGAAAGAGAGACAGAAAAAGAGAGAAAGAGAGAAAGTGAGAGAGACAGGGAGAGGGAGAGAGAGAGGGGGCGAGAAAGTGAAATAGATATAGTGAGAGGATGAAAGAGTGGTAGATAAATATACAGATGGATATGGATTGATAGATAAAAGCATGGAAAGGTAGACGGAGATCTATAGAGGGGAATAATTCGATAGAAAGAAAA
>NC_068984.1:101255450-101257655 GCF_001194135.2 Octopus bimaculoides | reverse complement strand
CACACACACACACACACACACACACACACACACACACGCACACACATACATAAAGAGAGAGAGAGACGGATAAAAGAGAAAGTGATAGGATAGAAGGCGAGAGAGATTGAAGAAGAGTGTATCGTTCAGTATGGGTACATAATGTGTTGCATGTAGTGTGTAGTATGTAGTGTGTAGTATGTACAACGTGTGGTATGTATATCGTGGCGTGTAGCGTATGTGTAGTGTCTAACATGTACAATATAATGTGTTGTGCTTAGCGTGTAGAGAGCATTCTGCAGTATGTAATTTGTAGAAAATATTCTGTAGTATGTTGTGTGCACTGTGTAGCGTGTAGCGTGCAGTATGCAGTGTGTAAAGCTTGGCATGTAGTGTGTAGAGTGTAGGTATAGTGTGTAGTGTAAGATGTAGTGCCAGTCTTTAGTTTTTATGATTAGGAATCCTTTATCTTGTTTCAGTCATTAGACTACGACCATGCTGGGATATTGCCTTGAGGAGTTTTTTTTTTAGTTGAACTAATCGACCCCCAGTAGTTATTTTCTTTTTAAGCCTGGTACTTATTTTATCAGTCTCCTTTTGCAGAACCGTTAAGATATGAGGACATAAAAACACCAATACCGGTTGTCAAGCGGTGGGGGGGGGACAAACACAGACACACACACACACACACACACACACACACACACACACACACACACACACACACACACACACACACACACGCACGCACACACACACCTATGTATATACGAGGGGCTTCTTTCAGATTCCGTCTACCAAATTCACTCACAAGGTTTTGGTCGTCTCGAGGCTATAACAGAAGACACTTGCTCAAGGTGCCACACAGTGGGAGTGAACTCAGAACCATGTGGTCGGGAAGTAAACATTTTACCACACAACCACACCTGCGAATAAATGCGTAATATGGTACTTTCGTTCCATTTTGAAGATGGTCGAGTATGATTTGAATGATATCTAGCTGCTATTTTTCGAAGGTCGATGACCATATATAAACTCTCTTTGACGTCATCGTTCATCTTGTTATTGCTGTTTGGCCAAAGTCCAGCCCTGGTCGTAAAGACCAATGAACAGAGGTCATCCAATCGTGACTATCACATTTATTAGTATGGTCGTAGTGGTTTGGACGGGCGTTGCATAACCTAATATTGTTCTTTCCACTACTTCAAAACGACAGTTTATAATTTCAACGAGATTTGACTGTTACTTCTAATGACTCCACTGTCCGGCCAGGGGTTCCCCCGCTGGCTATAATACAGCTGCAGTATAGTGTTACATATTATATTCTAAGCTGCATATGAGATATGCTATGTGCTCCGCCAGGCATGACAACTGCAGTTGACTGTCTACAAATGTTCCTGCAATATAATTTCATACTCTCACCCGCTTCCGTGCAGTGAATACAGCAAGCGCTGCACTCACGTGTGCAGACGTCTTTGCTGCAGCCCAGTGCAGCTGTACTCAATTGTACTGACGTGCAACGAAAGGGAATACATTGCACTAGTGCATTTTACTATTGTGTACAATATATTCGCTCATCCGTGTCTCTCGCAATGTATATATATATATATATATAAATATATATATATATATATATATATAGGGGGAGAATTCTCAAAAAATAACAAAAGACGAAGACAGGTAGTGTAGACAACAAACACACACACATACACACATATACATATATGTACATATATACATGTATATGTATATATTTATATGTAAGTATATATGTATATGTGCTTTTATATATATATATATATACAGAGAGAGAGAGAGAGAGAGAGATGGATAGATAGATAGATAAATAAGTAGATAGATAGATGGATGGATATATAGATATGTGTAGGTGTTTGTACATTTGTGTATGTGCATAACTGTACGTGTGAATGTGTTTGTGTACGTGTGTTTATGAAAATGCAGCTGAGTGTGTGTGTGTGTGTGTGTGTGTGTGTGTTCGCGCACGCGCACGTATATTCATATCAATATCTGTGTGTGTATTTGTAAATTTGCTTTCTGAATCTTTACACAGAGATATACACATGTATGTACATACATACACACGTCTGTCCATCCATCCATCCATCCATCCATCCATCCATCCATCCATCCATCCATCCATCAATCAATCAATTAATCGGCCTATCTATCTATCTATCTATCTATCTATCTATCTATCTATCTATC
>NC_068984.1:101254092-101255427 GCF_001194135.2 Octopus bimaculoides | reverse complement strand
CCCTTCCTACCTACCTACCTCCCTACCTCCCTCCCTACCTACCTACCTATCTACCTACCTACCTACCTACCTACCTACCTACGTACCTACCTACCAACTACATACGTACGCACATACATACCTATATGCATGTGTATACGTATATATACACAATGTACATACATGTATATATTTTTTGTGCGCATGCGTAAGTATATATATATATGCAAATATTTGTGTCCTTCGTTTATCTCTGCTGTGTAATGCAAACATGCTTCTGTAATGCAAGTATATACACCTGTTTAAGTGTTCAATATTTTCTTATCAACACTTATACTCATATATATACGTACACAGATATTCACCTGCTGTCTCTCACTCCACTTCATATTATGCGTATACATACATAATACATATACACATACATATATACACAGAATAAAGTAGGCTTCATCTACACACATTCGTATATGCATTCACATACATATATAGATATATAGATATATAAATATATATACATGTAAAAAAAATTCTGGGGTCGATTTATTCGACTAAAAATTCTTTAAGACGGTGCTCGAGCGTGACTGCAGTCTAATGACTGACATAAATGAAAGGTAAAAAATTAAATATTTATCTATACACACTAGATGGTATAGCGTTTTCAATAACTCATGCGCCCATTTTTCTCGTTTAATAAAACTTTATTTTTCAGGTTCAAGATATATTGAGACAATGATGTAGTAATCTTGTTTTCCTGGTGTCGAAAGGGGGAATAAATGTTGGATTATTGGGTTTTAAGGGAACTTCTAATGAGATCGATATCGTTTCTGTCCATATCATCAAGCGATATTACTTTACCTTGACATACCAATTCTTTCATTAGGCACACACTATATGTATTAAGGAACCACTCATTCGGAAGACAAAGCAGGGATATTATAGTTAAATAGAGATGGAATGTTTGACCGGTTTGTGGTCCGGGAAACTTTGATATGGAAGTGACAAAGTCGTAATAAAATTTTCTGTGGAACTGTAGCCCACTATTATTGTGTTTCATTGGTTTTTCAGAATACTTTGCTAAAAACTTCCGATGAATTTCAGCAACCGATACACCTTCCGACCAGAGAGATCGGATCACTGTTCTCTGTTCTTCTTTGGTGCACATTGCTAGTAGAACGGCCATGCTTACACTGTAAAGCCAGAAAGAAAAATGCTACGATCAGGGTCAAACTTCGATCACGAGACACGAGACCACAATAGTACCAACTATAAGCACGCATGCGCAGAAAGCAGTGTGACAATAATAAAGATATGTTATGGTGAAAGTGCGGATAATTTTTGACTTGCCCTCGTATA
>NC_068984.1:101252902-101253948 GCF_001194135.2 Octopus bimaculoides | reverse complement strand
CATAAAAACCAAGTTTTTCTTTTATCATCTTTTTTTAAACTTTTATCTTATAATTGTTTCTCTCGCTAAACTGCGGCCATACTGGGGCACCGCCTTGATGAATTTTAGTCGAATGAATCGACCTCATTATTTATTTCTTTAAAAACAATCAGTATTTAATTTATTAATTCCCTTTTGCAGAACCTTTATGTTACTGGGAAATATATACACCAACATCGATTGTCAAGCGATAGTGGAGGACTAATAAACACACACACACACACACACGACGGGTTTCTTTCAGTTTCCGTCTACCAAATTCGCTCAGAAGGTCTTGGTCGGCCAGAGACTATAGTAGAAGGCGCTTGCCCATGGTGTCACACAATCGGACTGAATCTGGTTGGGAAGAAGCTTCTTACTACATTGCCGCGCCTACGCCTATATGTTACAAAAGTATTAAAAATAAAAGGAGGATTAAAACAAATAATTTCCCTTTAATATTTATCAGCGAGCGTGTTGTTTACGCCATGCATGTACTAAATCTTATCTTCAAAACCACAATTTAATACACAAAGTATTATTATAATAGGAAAGACATGGTTAGAAGACTATGTTGAAAAAGATATTGTAAAAACATATACATATACACATGCAATTATTTTTCCGTCTACATGCACGCACGCGCAGTCACTCATACACACGTTCATTTAAATGTGAAATTGTCAGATATAGGTATATGCATAATGACGTACACACCTACATACATATATGTACATACCATCACATATACACTCCGTCACATATATACACACTGTTCCTATCTTTTAATTTAGTGTTTATACATGCGATTTTAATGTAGATCTTATGCAATAATTGATCACACTTCTATATTGTGTGTGTGTGTGCGCGTATGTATGTGTGCATATGTGCGTAAGACATATGTGTCGGTGTGTGTATATCTGTCTGCCTGCCTGTCTGTTTGTCTATCTATCTATCTATCTATCTATCTATCTATCTATCTATCTATCTATCTATTTATCTATCTGGGCGTCGACGAGGAATACCTG
>NC_068984.1:101246964-101251231 GCF_001194135.2 Octopus bimaculoides | reverse complement strand
ATTTCTCGCTGAGTGTTTTCCGTACACCTAGGGCAGAGAAGCTCATTGTATGCATTCCCAGTTTACACACGCAAATTCACAGGTAAAATATGTTTTCTGCAAGTGCTCCACCTTTATTGCAGCCCCTATTTGTTCCACGTACTTCTCGAGATTTTTACTCACTGTTCCCAGGGCTCCGACAATTATTGGTACTATTGCTACCTTTTCATCGACCACAACTGCTTAACATCCCAAGCTAACCTGTCATATCTCTCGACTTTTCTTTCTTTCTTATCGCATACCTTGTTGTCAGCTGGGCATGCTATGTCTATGATCCAGCATAGTTTGTTTTCTTTCTCAATTAAGACTATGTCCGGCTTCCTATTTTCAATCTCATGGTCACACTGAATCAAGTTCTTAGTAGAATCTTTTAGGGGTAGGAGTTGAACTGTTTGTTTTGTTCAAAGAAACGTTGGGGTTTCTCATACCGGCGGATCCTTTGTGCATTGGCGAGTATATCTTGCTTTAGCTGTTTTTTTAACACAGGTATACCTTGTTCTGTAATTTTGTATTTACGTAGTATTTTTCTTCTCTTTTTTTTTTTGCTTTGTAGTGTCAATTGTCTACTAGTTTCATTAAGGATTGACAGATTCTTTCGTTTATTTTCTATTTTTCTGGATATTATTTATCTACAGGGTTTGTTCGGGTGGTAATGCTCCTGTTTGGATGGGTTTGATGGGGTATCCAGCTTCTTTTGCGACCACAGAGGCTGCTGCATATATTATAACATTTAATCTGGTCATATTGATATTTATTTCTGTAGCTATTAGTTCTGTGACGGTCAGGTTCATGCTATTTATTATTGATGTTTTATTATCAATTTTAATTTTTGGGAAGTGCAATCGGTGGTCCATACTGAAATCTGTGGCTTTCAATTCTTTGATTAAACTCATTTTTATAGTATCATAATCATTAGTTTCACGTTCACAGTTTCCAGGCTTTAGATTTGTTTCGTTTCCCACCCCCGTTCATATTTTTGTCTGTGGTGTTCTGGTTTGGTACATTTTGCACATCATTTATACTTTCCTACGGTCTGGGTTTGTTGTCTTTCGTTGCTTACTTCGTTTTTGTTGGACATGTTACGTCTGTCTTCGTATTTTACAGTTCCAATGCTTATAATAATATTTGACATTGCTGTGTGGCTACTATCTACGTTTTCCTGATGTATTTTTCCTTTTAAGTGTTCTATTTCTATTTCTGATAAGTTTTTTGTTTTGAGAATATATTTCCGTATGTTAGCTAGTTTATTAGGATTCATTGCTGTATCCAAATTCTTATCTAGGTTATTGTTCTTCCAGATTTTATTTGTATATGTTGTGTTTTCGTTCAGTGGGTAGAGCACTGCTATAAAATAAGTGTGTAAGATTGAAATATATTCCTCACGTGTCCATTTCATTTGTGTGACATGAGGAATAACGTCTGTCCCTTTATTTTGATGGTCATCATTTTTGTTGGGTACCGATCCGTTCATTTCTGGTGTTAAATGGTTTTTCGCACTTTATTTGTAACAAGTTTAAAGTACGAACTTCCCGTTTGTTATCTTTGGGTTGAATAATACATGTATTATTTAATTTATTTTTCAGTTTTATTATTTAATATTTCTTATTATTTATTGATATTATTATCATTATTATTACTATTATTTTTGCAGTTTATTTATCAAAGTTCTTCCGTCACACATACTGTGACCTCTTTAGCTATTTCCTGGCCACTAAAGTGTCTCCTCTTGTCCTGGATAAGAGGAGACACCTGGGGCGGAGAGTCGCTGAAGAGGACACAGAATATGTGCCGAAAGAACTTTGAGCAATGAACAACAAAATAATTAATAATAACACAAAAAAAGTGAAGAGCAAATAGTGCGTATGCTTGATTGGCATGATGACCGTCCCCAAGTATAGCAATATACTTTGTGAAGGCGCATGGCTTAGTGGTTAAGGTGCTGCACTCACGATTGCGAGATCGTGGGTTCGCTTCCCAGACCGGGCATTGCGTTGCGTTCTTGAGCAAAGCACGTCATTAGAGTGGAGAGGGTCTATGAGGTGTCGTACAAGCCTTATTGGACCTAAAACTCTACATAGGCATTGCTGACCTCTGCTTGGTAAGTGCTGCTTATTTCTTTTACCTTTATATACAGTTATTTTATTTTCAGGATACATGTATCTTTATTTTTAGTATATATTTATTTTATTTTTATTCGGGAGTCCTGAAGTGATGGGAAAGTGGCGAAGCATGCAGACCTGACAGGGCTGGAAGTATGTGGTCAGTGACCTGCACGTAGGCGGCCCATGCTAGATATAAAGTTATCTCCTTGTCGCCCAAGACAGCGATAGGATTCGGTTGCTGCATGGGTGTCTGTGCAGCTCCATTTGAAGAGGGCACTGCTCACCCAGAGGCCGGGGACGTTCTAGAAAAGGTGAACAAAAAATTGCCTGTTTTTCTATATCTGGTCAGTTTAGCGCGATTGACGGATGTCCACCCTGCGCTCGAAAAACAATGAACATTTTTTTTTACAAAATCTGGATGGAACTTGAACATTTCGTGTTGGAATGTGCGCACTCTGTTGGATAACAAGAGTGATTGTAGGCCTGAAAGACGCACTGCACTTGTTGCTCGCGAGCTAAACGTCTATAACATTGATATAGCTGCACTTTCAGAAACTCGTATAGAAGGTGGTGGTCAGCTTGAGGAAGTAGATGGATACACCTTTTTTTGGAAAGGGAGGCTGAAGGAGGAGCGCAGAGAGGCTGGTGTTGGCTTTGCAGTTCGATCTGATATCCTTAAGAAGTTGGAGGAGCTTCCTGTTCTTATAAATGAACGTCTAATGATTCTACGATTGTACCTGAAAGGTGGGAGGTTTGCTACTCTAATAAGTGTCTATGCACCTACTTTGACTAGTTGTGATGAAGATAAAACTTTTTTTATACCCAACTGAGAGCCGTACTTAGGAAAATCCCCAATTTTGATGAAGTCATTCTACCGGGGGATTACAATGCCAGGGCTGGAACAGACTGGCAAACATGGAACTCTCTAGGACGTTTTGGAGTAGGGAAAATGAATAGCAATGGTCTCATGCTGCTGGAGTTTTGCGATGAACATGGACTTTACATCGCAAGCACTCATTTTATGCACTAAGGTGATCACACAGCAACATGGATACATCCAAGGTCTAGAGTTTGGCACTTGCTGGATTATGTCATAATACGCAAGCGTAACATCTATGACATTTGTAGTGTTAAATCCTTTCTTGGATCGGAATGCTGGACAGACCACAGTCTGGTGCGAGCAAAGTTCCGGATGATGATTAGAGTGAAAGAGTGAAGAGGGCCAGTTGGCATTCCTCGGCGTCTGAATGTCCACAAGGTATATGCTACTGTGTTGAGGGAAGAGCTTCAAACTCGCCTGTCCAGCATGGAAAATACTATAGTATGGGAAAATTTTCGGGACCAGGTTTTTCAATGTACTGCTGAAACACTGGGATATGCTACTGCCAGACACAGAGACTGGTTTGATGAAAATGATGCTGAAGCTCAGCGACTATTGGTTGTAAAGCGCCATGCCCGCAATGTATTGCTGCACAGAAGACTTTCAGCTGTGCAGAGAAATCTATCACTTGCTCACTATAGCAGTGTGAAATCACTACTGTAGCGATCTCTCAGGAAGATGCAGAACACTTGGTGGGAGGATCTTGCTCGTGATGTTCAGGCTGCTGCTGATGCAAATGACAGCAAGAAGCTTTACCATCTTATGAAGCAAGTTTATGGGCCTAGGAGCTCTGCATCAGCTCCTTTGCTTTCCAATGAGTCTTCTACTCTATTTACTAAACCAACAGAAATGACAGGTCGCTGGATTGAACACTTCTCTGAATTCCTAAACCATGAGTCAGTTGTGGATGAAACAATGATTGATACTATGCAACAAAGACCTATCATTGCTTCCTTAAATTCTACAACCTCAGTAGATGAGGTTATGACAACAATAAGTAAATTGAATTTTGGTAGGGCACCCAGAAGGGATGGCATTTGTGCTGAGATCTTGCGATTTGGTGGTGATTACATAATACAGTCCCTTCATGAACTTATTAATGTAGTCCGGAGGGATGGTGCAATGCCTAAGGACTGGAAGGAGGGGGTCAACACCTTTGAGAGAGTATGTATTCTGCATGAAGAACTTAAGCGAGCTGCTCGAAAGCGCGCTGCTGGTGTGGTGAATGGAGAAAGCTTGGTTTGCA
>NC_068984.1:101243174-101243748 GCF_001194135.2 Octopus bimaculoides | reverse complement strand
ACCTACCTACCTACCTACCTACCTACCTACCTACCTACCTACCTACCTACCTACCTATTTACCCACTGCCTACCTTCCATACACATCTACCCACACAACTACATACCTACATATTTACGCATCTACCCCAACATACCACCCCTGACCTAGATTCTTCATCCCTCATCTGTCTCTACAGTACCATTTCTGTCTAATCACGGGCTCCAATGTTTGGCAGCTATTCGTGTGTGTGTGTGTTTGTGTGTTTGTGTGTGTGTGTGTGTGTGTGTGACTGTGTCTGTGCGTGCGCGCGTGCGTGTAAGTGCATGTGCATACGTGTGTGTGTATGTGTGTATGATGTGTATGTACGAATGCGTGTGTGCATGTGTATGTCTGTGTGTGTGTCTGTATCCGTGTCCTTTATACATGTTTACAAGCTGCACACACACATTTTCATATATGCATACATAATTATTAACATAACTGCACATGCAGACAATAAAATGCATAAATACATGCACATATGGGATGAATACACTCATATATATATATATAGACATATATGCATACATATATATATATATATATATATATA
>NC_068984.1:101238349-101241459 GCF_001194135.2 Octopus bimaculoides | reverse complement strand
ATATATATATATATATATATATATATATATGTATATATATGTATATATATATATATATACATATACATATACAAGGCATATGTGTGGAGGGAGGGAGAAAGATTGGGGTAGGAAAGGGAGATAGAGAAAATGTGTGATTGTTTGATAGGTGCATTTGTGTGTGTATGTGTGTGTGTGAGAGAGATAGAGAGAGAGATAGAGAGAAAGATAGAGAGAGAGAGAAAGAGAGAAAGAGAGAGAAAGATAGATAGTTAGTTAGATAGATAGATAGATAGATAGATAGGAGAGAGAGAGAGAGAGAGAGAGAGAGAGAGAGAGAGGGAGAGATAGATAGAGATAGAGTGCACTAGTGTGGGCCAGACATATGGTGAGCCTCCATTAGCCCTTAAACAGCAAAACCACCCTAACCCTAACCCTAACCCTAACCCTAACACACCTTTTTTCCGGATTCATTACGACGTGAATTTTCAAAGGTCACGAATTTTTATAAAAGCAAAGTAATTGCAATGAAAATTACTGGTATTTTAAATTAATATACAGGGTGTCCACAATAACACTCCCTGATTTAATGATGCTATGATATCTGAAGTAATTCTGATATATTGATTAATATAGTGTTCACAGATGCCCCAACAATAATATTTTCGTTCATTTTCAGGTGATTTACCGTCTTCGACGTGAATACAAGAAAATCCAAGATGGCCTCCACCTCACAGCAACGCAGCTTAGAGTATTTTTGTGGATACCCTGTATAATTAAACGTTGTGTTGTGACGTTGTTTTGGAATCTGACTTGGCGAATGAATGGGAACAAAACTGAATTTTTTTATCCACTATATCACATTCTGTATTTATGTTAATGTATTCATTTATTATTGTTTTACATTGTGTATTTATTATGTTAATGTATTGAATATTAGGCAACAGAATGATCGTGGAAACCAGGGCCGGATTTATGAACGAGCCAATATGGACCATGGATTATGAGACCTCAATGTTTAGGGGATCCCTTTCACTCAGAGGAGCCTAAAGCCTGGATTTAAAAATTAAGGAATATATTTTACAGCAATCAAATACATAATTTGTAATTTTTTACTTATTCTTTTATTCTTTTACTTGTTTCAGTCATTTGACTGCGGCCATGCTGGAGCACTGCCTATTTTTCCAATATGGTTCTTTTAAAATTATTCAGCCCACTTTTGGTTTACTGGGCCCTTTTAGATTTAAAAACCTATTGAACTTAAGTGGGGTCTCTCTGAATTAATTGAAGCTCTTTTAAGTTTTGAGGACTCTTCAAACTGATTGGTGCTTCTAGATTTAATGGGTTCCTCTCTATTACCTTATGTCTTGAATTAGCAAAATCGTTAGATCCTCCAAAGCCTATTGGATCAGAAGCTTCACAAGATCTAAATCTGGCCCTGATAGGAACTCATGTAAAGCTGTACTGATGTCAACAGTTGGTCGTAACGCGAGTCTGAATGAAAAGCATAAGATTGTGAGCTTTTATTGTTTTGTCCCAGAATGGGCCTGGTCAAGAGGAGTTGCCGTCTGAAGCATTTCTACATATTCTATATGTACAGGTAGATTATACATGTCTTCATCTTGAAAGACGGTAGCGGATGGTTTGAAGGAGATTAACTGATATTTCAAGCAAGCTAAGGGTTCCTGTAAAAGTTCCTTTGGTGGCTGGTTCGCAAGATAGTAAGTTCAAATCTATTTCGGATGTTTCCGTCGGTACCTGGACAGAAATCATTTTCCATTATCTTTTAGTAAATTAAATAAAAGATGTGCGGTTTGGGAGTTGTTTTGGTTGGTATTTCTAGCAAGTCGGTCGACCATATAGAGATTTCTTCATTAGTTCGTACGTTGTGGAATGAATATCGTGTGCATATGTGTATGTGTGTAAGTGTATGCATGTATGTATGTATGTATTTATGTATGTATGTATGTGTGTGTGTATGTGCGTATGTGTGTGTACGTATGTAAATGGATGTGCATGTTATGTATGTGTATGTAAGCCTATGCATTTGTTTCTGTGTATGTATCTATGTTTGTATCTGTATGTGTATGTATGCCCATCTGTGTGTATGGGTTTATGTATGTTTATGTGTGTGAATATGTGTATGTGTACATATGTGTGTATCAGTGTGCGCGCGCGTGTATGTGTGCGCGTGTGTGTGAGTGTGTGTGTCTGTCTGTCTGTGAATAGTAAGAGTGTAAAAGAGAAGATAGGGAGAAGAATGAAAATAACTAGAATTAACATATAGGGACACAGACCTACATTCTCTCTGTCTAACTGACTGTCGCTTTCTCTCTCTCTCTCCCCACATCTCTCTCTCATTCTGACCTCTTCCTTCTCTCTCTCTCCTTTTCTATATATATTTATTATATACATAAACACACAGACAAGCATATATCATATAATATTCAAGGACACATGCACACACGCACGGACACGCTTTTTCTCTCCCCGACTCTCTCTCTCCCCGACTCTCTCTCTCTCTCTCTCTCTCTCTCTCTCTCTCTCTCTCTCACATAGACACACACACACACACGGCCTCCTATCCGCAGACGACATCCGTTGATCAGCAGACGACACGTACATCATCAATCAACGGATCATTTTAAATGCAAGAAAGAGAAGCCAAGTTTCAATCACGTCTACTAACATCTGAAACATTCAGTGATGTAGTTAACTCCTTGAAACATAGGAAGAAATAGCCATGGACGGAAGACTGCAAAAATTATGTTTGCTCTGTCAAAGTTCACCAAAGGATATAAATAACAACCGAATTTATCTGTCTGTCTATCTATCTATCTATCTATCTATCTATCTATCTATCTATCTATCTGTCTATCTAACAGTATATTTTACATATATACATATGAATATATGCATCTGTATATAAGTGCACACACACATACATATATATATGAGTGTGTGCGTTTGTGTGCGTGTTTGTGATTCTTCTCTTGAAAAGAGGAGCCGGACACACGCGCATATATCTATATACATACATACATACATACACGCACACACACACACACACACACACACACACACATACACACACACACACACACACACACACACACACACACACACACACA
>NC_068984.1:101231132-101238339 GCF_001194135.2 Octopus bimaculoides | reverse complement strand
TACACAAGAAGACACTTGGCCCACACAATGGGGACGGACTGAACCCGGACCCCTGTAGTTGGGAACCAAACTTCTTAACACACAACCAAGCCTGCGCGATATATATGTATATATATACACCCATATACGCATATATATATATATATATATATATATATATACACATGCATATATATATTATTTATGTTATATATATATGGTTATATGTGTATTTTTTTGTGTGTGTATGCACACACGCTAACAAATTTATCTATATGCATGTTTGAGTGTATGTGTGTGTGCGTAATACGCGATTTCCTGCTTGCTCCAGGGATTTCCTCCGCTTCCTCTCCCCTTCTTTCCTTCTCTCTCCTCTTCTTCTCCTCCCCTTCTCCCCTTTCTTTCCATTTCATCTCCCCGAACTTTACCTCACTCTCGTCACCCATATACCTCTTCCCCTACCCCTCTCTTTACATAGCACAATCCACCTCCATCACACTGACATTTCTGTGTCTGTGTCTGTGTGTTCGTTACTGTGTCCTTCATCTTTGTATTCTGTAGTTTGTATGTGATGCCATGTTTCTGAGTATGTCTCTCTCTCTCTGTACATATGTATGTATAATCTATCTATCTATCTATCTATCTATCTATCTATCTATCTATCTATCTGTCTGTCTGTCTGTCTGTCTGTCTGTCTGTCTGTCTGTCTGTCTGTCTGCCTGCCTGCCTGTCTGTCTGTCTGTCCATTCGTCCGTCTGTCCGTTCGTCTATCCATCCGTCTGTGCGTCCATCAGTCCATCTATCCGTCCGTCCATCAATCAATCAATCAATCAATCCATCCATCCATCATATCTATCTATCTATCTATCTCTCTATCTATCTATCTATCTATCTATCTATCTATCTATCTATCTATCTATTTTACAGTATCTCACACAGTCTTATCGACATCTGTACCTCCAGCCACTGAAATCCTCTCCACTGCTCCTGTCTGTCTGTCTGACTGTCTGTCTGTCTGTCTGTCTCTCTCTCTCTCTCTTGTATACACACACAGGCACACAATCACACACACAAATCAATATCTCACACCTCATTAACCAACGTCAACACTCGCACATTTGTACAACTTTAGACACACACACCACATTAACACACACACACTGCTTCCCCTTACGACCAATTTCGGATCTGGATACACGCTTATGTTTGCATCTAATACTTGCTCTTTCTTTCTCTCATAACAGTATTTCCATCAGGTTTTAAATCTTCAGCTGTATTTTTCCTCCTTGCTGACTATTTCTCTTTATCACTTCCTGTATGTATACTTTCTTTTGATAAAGGACAAAAATCCGAAACGTTAAGGCATTTCCAGTTTCTATTAGAGTGTAAAGCTCGTACCTTATTTGTTAAATTTGTCCTTCTTGTGTTGTTTTTTTGTACATTACACATGTATGCACGTATAAACACATGTATGCATGCATATATATAAGTAAGGAACGACCGTGCCAACTCAAAAAAGGAGAAATGGTGACGAATGGAAAAACAGAGGACTCCTTTTATTTAAACGTGTCACACGGTCGAACACAAAAATATATATCGAAGATGATATACATGATATGTTATACGACGATAACATATGTGACCAGTAATGAAAGACCACAACCGTATTAGATGAATAACAGAGATCTTTATTGTAGCGTTAAAGATGTATGTCTGTGTGAGAGTGTGAATGCGACATATAAGAACATAATCAAAGACATGCCGTCATACAAAGAAAAGTATGTATGTGAGTGATACATGTGTGAGTTATTACAGCAGATAAAAAGGGTCAGTAAATAACACGTGAGCAATTATACCAGTTCTTTAGTACACTATAGGAAAAGTTCTGTATGTGAAAGTGAGGAGGCTGAGTGTGGCAGAGCTGATCACTAGTTGTGATGTCGTGGCATCGATGCCGGGCCGTGATTCTTGTTATACAGATGTTCGTCGTTATGACGTCTCTTATATTCTTTCTGGGCTAGTGGTGTACATTGGCTGGTAATATGCCATACGGTTTCACCATTTTGTCCACAGAGTCTGCGTTTATCACTTTCTGATGTGTTGTCTACTCTCTATCTTATATAGTTTGTTCTTAGTGCTTGCTGTTGGGTAGCACATTTTAGAGCCTCCGTTTCCGGTTTTAAATCACTTTTAGTCATCCACAGCCATCTTTTTTCTCTGTCTGTCTTATCTTCAACATTCCTATGGAATTGACTATGTATTCTTTTCTTTACCCATCTATTTTCAGTTTCATTTGTTTTCAATTGCTTGTACAGTGCTTTATCTTTGCAATCTTTCATCCTACACAAGCCTGACTTTCTTACTTCTAATAATAGCGGTTCTGTGACACTTTTTTTACATACCATGCTATGTTGTTTTCTTCTGCTCTAATGCTGTGTTCGCATCCAATAAGTCCTCTTCCACCTCTTTTTCTTGATACATATAGTCTGTCTGTGTCACTTTTTGGGTGGAGTGTCCCATATCTTGTTAGCAACTTCCTTATCTTTCTGTCTAAGCTGTTTAGTTCGTCTACTGTCCATGCGATTACCCCTGGTCCATATCTAAGGAGTGAAACCACCCAGGTGTTGATAGCTTCAATCTTATTCCGTCCGTTTAATTTCGAATTAAGGATCAGTCTCAGTCTACGCAAGTACTCCGCCTTAAATTTTTCTGTCATTTCTTTCTCCATCAATTTCTCCATTTCCCAAATCCCCAAGTACTTATAGCCTGTCTCTTCCATCTGCTTCATAACCCCCCTGACGGCGTCGACAGCCCGTCCATACATTTGATTTTGCCTCTCTTCAAGACCAACACACCACACTTTCTCAGTCCGAACTCCATTCTGATATCACCACTAAAGGTATACACTGTATCAACGAGGTGACTGACTTGGACTTCATCTTTACCATTAAGTTTAAGGTTATCCATGAATAACAAATGGTTGACTTTTTGTTGGAAGCTTTTGAATACACACCCACCGTTTACTTTCCTAAGAATCAGTGTTAGTAGTATCAAGCACAGTACAAAGATCAGTGGGGACAGGCAGTCCCCTTGGAAGATGCTCCTCCTGATTCCTACTTTCCCAAAACTTCTTCCGTATGCTGTCAGGTCCTTCCTCCAATTCACCATTCTTTTTCCAAGCAATCGCTCAACATTCAATGCAATACCAAATAGGTTCACACATTCCATTATCCAAGAGTGTGGCATCATATCGTATGTCTTACGATAGTCGACCCATGACATGGCTAAGTTACTTTTCCTCCTCTTGCAGTCTCTAAGTACAATTTTGTCTATCAGGAGTTGATCCTTGGTACCTCTGCACTTACGCTTGCAACCTTTCTGTTCATGAGGCAGGACTCCATTTTTTTTCCAGATGTTCGTACATTGACTCTGCGAGTATTCCAGTCAATAATTTCCACACAAGTGGCAAACAGGATATCGGCCTGTAATTGTCTACTGTATTGCTTTCAAGTACAGCACTGTCCTACCCAATGTCAACCACTCTGATTTTACTAGGTCGGCATTTAACAAGGTGTTGAGTTGCGTAGCTATTCGTGCATATTATTCACCAGATCTTTTGATCCGGTAGCCTTGAAATCCATCTGTTCCCGGAGACTTCCAGTTGCTCATTTTTTTTCTGATTTCCTTCACTTCCCCAACTGAAATGACTAGTTCTGCCTGCTTTGGACAGACTACTGTTTGTTTTAGTGCTTGCAACCATTCAGCATCCTTCTTGTGCTCCTTGTCTTTGCTCCAGATGTCACTCCAAAACCTTTGACTTTCATTGTTATCTGGTATCAACTTTTCATCTGTACACTCTCAATTTATTTCTTTATAGAATCTCTTCTGATCTACTCTGAATAACCTATTCTGGTGGTAACCCTTCATTTTTTGGTCGTATCTTACCATCTTTGCTTTCTTTGCAACGAGCGCTGTTTCAGTTCTTCCATTACCATTTTCAGACCCTTTCTTTCAATATTATACTTCCTTTTCAGCGCCTTGTATTTTTGTTCGCTTTTAAGCTCCCCTTTCTCTTTTCGGTCTAACAGAAATTTTCTTCGAGAGCAAATCTAACCCTGCCTGTATTCTTTTTTTCCACCATGGGTCTTTTCTTTTGTCACTCCCATTATGTTTCTTTTTCTTGACATCAACACCCACATTTTCTGCTACAACAATACTTGCTGTCTTGATCAAATTATTTGTTTCTGTGATGTTTGTTCTGATGTATTTCAGAATATCATTGACATTTTTCGTTTCTTGGTTCAACTTCCACCGGTCAACCTTCTTAAGGTTGCAAATAATGTCGCTATTGTTCTCTTGTAGTCTTGCCTTTATTGTTTCGTAGATTGCCTTTTGTTCATTTGTATGTAGCCATTAGTTTTATTGTCTTCTTTTAGATCATCTATATGCCTCTCATCAAGTAAACTACCACTGTTCCTTTCCTGTGCTATGAGATTACTTTTATTAGTAAGAACTGTATTTTCATCGTTATCTCTACTGCTATTTTCCAAGATTCGTCTTTTGATAGCTTCGAGCTCTACTTCTGTGAACCAACGATTTTTCTTATTTCTCTAGCTTGATCACATAGTTTCTTTTCTGTGAGTTGAAACAATTCCCTTTCTCTCCAATGATCATACATACGTTGTTTGTAACCCCTAATTTGAGCACCGTTTTCATCTACCGGGTTGCTCAGGTAGTAACACTCCACGACCACAACATTAATTTGCTTGCTCCATCTACATCGTGTGTGGTGGTCCCTTTCTGGATATCGACAGGCTGAAGCCGAACCAGAATCTCTGAGCCTGCCGGGTGCAACACTGTCACCATCAATGGCTCCAGTTTCATTACCACCGTTATTCACAATATTTTTTAAAATTCATTGTCACTCATATGAGGTGCCGATTATCAGGTTGCGCAATTACCAGTGCTTTTATTGTGACACCATCACTAGATGTATCAATAATCAGGAGATGGGGAAACTCTAATAATAATAATAATAATAATTATTATTATTATTATTATTATTATTATTATTATTATTATTATTATTATTATTATTTCATTTGCAATGTGATGATCCTGTTAACAATGGAGGATTTAACTGACTCCCTGTCAAGTTATGTAACCGCAGAATATTTGACGTTTCAAAAAGTGTGTTCTTTTACCATGAAGTAATACTGAGACAGATTCCAATTGTGTTAATGTGTTTCTGGAAGCTTTTTGTCATCGATCCAAGTGCTCCAATCACGATTGCTACCACTCTTGCTTTGAAAGCATTCTCTCGACATTTTCTCGACTTCTGTTCTCAAATCTTCATATTTTACGATTTTCTCGTTTTCTTTACCATTGATGTAATGATCCCCTGGGGAAGTTACATTGATCAGCAAACACGTCCTTACACCAAAGTTATATCTGGCCTTGTATGTTCAATAAATCTGTCTGTATTGTAAAGTCGCACATGAGTTTCACAGTCTGATTTTCTTGGACCTTCTCTTGTTTGTGCAGTCAGCGTTTCCCAGTGGCTTTTGAACTCAGAATATAACGACAGACGAAATACCAATAATAATAATGCTGCTTACTACAGGCGCAAGAAGAACATACTCAAAGTAGGTCCATTCAGCCTCTCCGGTTTTACCCCTGACATCCAGCCCCCGATAAATACACTGGGAGGCAGCAAGTACCTCTATACCCCCACCTTCCTCTTCAAATGATGTTTTAAGAAATTGATGAGAGCTTGACAAGATATAAAAGTGCCTGTCTTCAAACCTTTGAAACGGGTCCATTATATATCCTCTTTCGCCATAGCCACTAAACAGAAAAACCTGTTTCCCCTCCAGGCCAAAGGAAGGTGGTGTGTTGATCTTACTGCACACTCAGCGGACAGCCGGATTCATCATACACGAGACAGCAGCTGTTCGACACAAGTCACCAAGTCGCTAATGCGGAGATACTGAACGATTGCGTGCAGGACGGTTTTGTCCTTCTGTATTCATCTCGGACAGGACTGACTGTTCGAGCTGCCATGCCTGAAGAGCTTGTCTCGAACAGGTAATACCTCCTTGTAGCACTGCCTTGCCTAGGACTTTTTGAAACTGTCTATTGTATTCGACCCGAAAGTCATCCGAAAGAGACCACCCAGACTGTCCTCGCCGATGCCCAGAGTCAATGCTAGGCTATCATTCCTCAAACTCTCAACTAACTCCACCCGCCCCTAGAAATAGTGAGCTGTTTTCCCGTTAACGGCTTTGTCCAGCCGTTACAATGTTGTGAGTGTTGTATTCTTCTCGGGAACTCGCAGAGAAAACACAACGAGTTGTACAACTTAATCATTACATTTATTTATTAACCATAACAAAAGACTCACTCACCGAATGTTAATTATCAAGAAACGTTTGTGTTTACAAGAATGTTTTCCTCGCCATATCTCTCAATCCCGTTCAATCTCGACAGTCACTCAAAACAGCAACGAAACAGGGACGGACCCCAGACGAACTATATTGAAATATGGGACTTCAAACGAACAACAAACAAATCTAACAGTCAATATAACAGTGAGCGTCTGATAGCATTCTAGATGCCAAACGCCCAATCTTGGTCTCCGTTGACCTACGACTCAACTTGGTCTCCGCTTGACCTACCACTCAACTTGGTCAAGGAGACGAGATTTAAAAAGACATGTCGTACGAAAGACGTCCACACCGGTTTGCTCCTGTTTTCGTCATCGTTGTTGACACCATCGAGATGATTCAGATATTTCTGCAGCTACCTCAGATCGTACCAGCACATCACCAAAGAAGGAATTTCGAGACTATGACGGAGTGGGTGTTGTAAGCAGATGAATTTCCTGACCATTGGAACCTGAATCGTTCATAAGAATCAGAAAAGTAAGCATTCAAATCTGGACAGAAATTGGATCTATTTTAAAACGGGGGCCACATTTTTCATTAATGTTTTACGTAGTGTTTTTGGCACCGAAAGACTTTCAAACTTCGTATACTTATCTATTTTGTGTTATAGAACAGAAAAATATTTTTGTATTCGAATTTATTTCATGTAAAAAATTGTCTTATTTCGATAATTTCAACCAATCACTGACAAGTATTCAGTTGTTTACATTTACTCCTTTGGCTGATTAAGCGGTGTAAAGGGTATTTAATCTCCATAGCTTCGTTTTATTTGCTTTTCATTT
>NC_068984.1:101229977-101231122 GCF_001194135.2 Octopus bimaculoides | reverse complement strand
AATATGCTTCAGCCATTTTTTGACAAGGAAATAATAATTTTATCACCGATAGAATTGTTTCAGAATCGTTTGTTTATGTAGTCGGCACTTAATGTATATCGGCTGAATGGACGTCAGTGATTGGTTGAAATTACAGAAATACGACAACTTTAACATGGAATAACTTAGGGATTTCTTTTTTTTTAAAGAAGACTAAGAGAAAAAGATGTTTTATATGACACATTCTACCAGTGTTCCAAGTTTCAAAGTGTTTCGTTAAGAAAATACTGTGGCCCCCGTTTTAAAATAGATCCCAGAAATTTCTTGGGATAAGGTACGGAAGTCAGGCGGTAGTACACCACTGAACTGATATATGCACTCGCTTCTTCCGTCCGGCCTGTCAGAAATAGCTTCCTCTCACCCCATTTCTGTGTAAGATTGGCCACCCTGCTAGTAACATTCCCAGTTTCTGTTCACTTGGAGTTCTGGTCCGAACCAGACTCCGAACACTTTCACAAGACCTTAGTCCAGCGACAGAAATCACCTGCTTGGTGTCAAATTTTTACACAAGACTAGCAATATTAGTTGGTTGCTTACAACGACCTCACTGCTCAACTAGTACTTATTCTATCGACTTCGCAATGATAAAAGGCAAATACTGCCGAAGTGGACGTTGTTGGGCTTCGTAAAATAAAGTACCAGTCAGGTATTTGGGTGGTGGTGGGGAGGGTCAATGGTATGAACTAGCCTCGGTCGGCTCAAAAGTTACTGGTCTTCATTAGAGATTAGAAGCCATTAAATTTTCGTCTTTCGTTTTTGTCATTTCTCTTGTTTGCTCGCTCTTTTTTTGTTAACCTCACACTGTACCGACCTGCAATGTTTTGTGGCATTTAGATATACCCCTCCATGTCCTTGGTCGAGATGTCACAGAAGTCAACCTTCCGGATCCGGTAAGAAATGGAGTATCAGTTATACATTGGGGTTAATTTAATGGACACTAATAACATCCACCTCCCACCTCCCACCACCGCATGTAATTTTGTGCCTAGTATTGTTGACCTTGATGCTTTTGCTGACAGCTAACTCGGACTGTTTTTATCGGTCACCACCCCACCAACCACCATCCCACCCCATCACCACCACCACCACCACCACCACCACCACCA
>NC_068984.1:101228415-101229763 GCF_001194135.2 Octopus bimaculoides | reverse complement strand
CCACCATCAACACCATTATCCTCTCACTCCTGCCGTGCAACTACCACCGGATATCCTTTCTATCTCCGGTGTTTCACGTCTCATCAATACCGTCAGAGGGCAGCAGCAGCAGCAGCAGCAGTCACTGTGGTAGTAGTAGTAGTAGTAGTAGTAGTAGTAGTAGTAGTAGTAGTAGTAGTAGTAAATGCAACAACAACAACAATAACTGTAACAGCTGCAATATCAGCTGCAGTAACATCAACTGGAACGATAGCAATTGCATCAATAATAAAAAGACAGCAGCAGCAGCAACGAAGAGAGTAGCAGCAGTAGGAAACAAAGCAGCAGCAGCAGCAGCAGAAATAGCAGCAGCAGCAGCAGAAACAGCAGCAGAAACAGGAACAGGAACAGCAGCAGCAGCAACAGGGAGCAGGCCGCCATTGTTGTCTGGTGTCAACGACCTCGCTGCTGTAAGCCAGACAATAATACTACCACCGCCACAACTGCCAGCGCATCCCTCAAACATTACCACCACCACTGACACCACAACACTACTACTACTACTACTTCCTATACTAGCATCTCAACCAGCACCACCGCTTCACTACTACCAGCAGCGCCTCCAAACAACATCAACACTACCTCCGTAACAACTGCTACCACACTAACCAGCACCACCAGTACTGTTGCTGGCACTTAAACTGTAATCAGCACAGCTACTAAACCATCCCAAACGCCAGTCTTAATTATTATCATCGCTATACTAGAGACTATCCGAACAATTAGTAGACAAAGCCTCCCCTCTAGAGGTATTTATAATCTAAAAATAGTAGCATATATAGCCAGCTCATTGCACCCATTGGCAATAAACGCTACTTCCATGCTACTACTACTACTACTACTACTACTACAAAAAGCTACAAGCTGTAGCATGGCCGCCATTGACTAGAAATATCACAAAATTCGTCGCCGCCATCTGCTCCACCGCCACCGCCAGCATTATCTCATTACATCACTACAACAAATGCAACCAACAGTAGCAACCGCCTCCGTCGCAGTCGACGCCACCACCACCACTGTTGTTTTACTCTCTCATTCCCTTCGCCTTGTTTCTTTCTTTCTTTCTTTCTCCCTCCCTCGCGCTTTACCTTTCCTTCTATCTCTCCTCTTCTCGCTGTCACGCTGTCCCCCGTCTCACACAGTCCCTCCCATCTAGTCTGTCCTCTCCCTATCACCCCCCTCCTAGATTGACACCAGGCATCTTTTCATTCACAGCTGTCTCACATACTCCACTTCACATAGAGTCTATGCGCGAGCCCGCATGCGTATGTATGTTTGCGTGTGTGTGTGTGTGTGTGTGTGTGTGTGT
>NC_068984.1:101227815-101228279 GCF_001194135.2 Octopus bimaculoides | reverse complement strand
GTGTGTGTCTGTATGTATATATATGTATATATTTCAGATTGCTCTCTCTCTCTCTCTCACACACACACACACAGATGGCTAGGTAGGTTGACAAATGGATATATAGAGAGACGAGCACATATATACTTAAAATATACAAACACACACACAAACCGTGTATATATATATATATATATATGTGTATATATACACACAATTATTTCTCTCTCTCTATCTATGTATCTATCTAAAAATATATACCCACACATACATACACACACACACACGCGCACACACACACACACACACACACACACACACACATAAATGTGTGTGTGTTTGTGTGAATTGGCACGAAACTCTACGTGCTTGAGTAAGTTAAGTATACTGAGCTAATAAGAAAAATTGTATGCATACGTATATGTATATGTATGTATACACCCCTCCACACACACACACACACACACGCACACACACTCACACAC
>NC_068984.1:101223303-101224117 GCF_001194135.2 Octopus bimaculoides | reverse complement strand
TTTTAGTCGAACAAAATCGACCCAAGGACTTATTCTTTGTAAGCCTAGTACTTATTCTACCGGTCTCTTTTGCCGAACCGCTAGATATGGGACACCAGCATCAGGTGTCAAGCAATGGCTGGGGCACACACACACACACACACACACACGCACACACACACACGCACACAAATACATACATACATACATACATACATACACGACGGTCTTTCAGTTTCCATCTACCAAATCTATATACCTCATCACAACACATCGCACTATATGTACCACATAACATCACAAAACGAGACATTCGTACTACAACAAAACACACAACGTCGTAAGACGCCGTACAAGACCAGGATGAAGTACAACATAGAACAGCGCACCACACAACATCGCAACCACAACACAACATATCACAGAGTATCATACCTCACAACATCATGTCATTTTACACTACACAACACCACAAGATACTACAACACAACACAACCGCTAAACAAACATATCTCTCCTCCTCAAAACCTATAACACTCACCGTTTTTTTTTTATCGTCTTCTCCTCACCTCTGCCACGCCCCCTGTCTGCCTTTTCTCTCTCACCCTCTCTCTCTCTCTCTCTCTCTCGCTCATACACACATACACACATACACACATGCACATATAAATACCCTCTCTTATTCCCTCCCCTAAAACACTGCCTGTCTACACCGTCCCTATTATCCACCCACCACACACACACATACACACATACACACACACACACACACACACACACTTGTCTCAGCCAATCAGCTTCCAACGTCTCTTACTACTACTACTACTACTACTAC
>NC_068984.1:101214735-101223293 GCF_001194135.2 Octopus bimaculoides | reverse complement strand
ACACACACACACACACACACACACACTTGTCTCAGCCAATCAGCTTCCAACGTCTCTTACTACTACTACTACTACTACTACTACTACTACTACTACTACTACTACTACTACTACTACTAGTTGCTGCCTCGATTTCAAGTTTTCAAGGTCAAGGCAATAAATGCAAAAATCGCACAAATGAAAAAAAAAAGATTTACCATCATCACCATCACTCCCACTTCTTCTTCTTCTTCTTCTTCTTCTTCTTCTTCTTCTACCACCATCATCATCGTCAACATCATCATCATCATTATTAATATTACTTTTACGTATGTCATCACAGCCAACACAACTAAAATCTACAGAATGGTCTTAGCTAGGAGGCCTTTGATTATTGGTCTTCTCAATAATAGTAGCCTAGAGCTAAACAACAATAACAACAACAACAACAACAACCGAAACAACATCAAATTCCATTATTACCATCCATATAAATATCATCACTATAACTATCATCACCATTGCTACCCTCGTTACCTGTACCACCTCCTCCTCCTCCTTCTCATCATCATCATCATCACCATAACCACCACCACCACCACCACCACCACTTCAACGAGTGGTTGCTCGACCTGCAAGAAATAGCAGCCAAAGAATCCAACAGTCTAGGAGGAATTAGTCAATCAACAAGAAGAGAGTAATCGAAGGAACATCGTTACGGTGTGACTAGCGATGAAAATTTGCCTTTGATCTTTTCTTCAAGACAAGGAAGCATACTTTGGGCATTGTGTGTGTGTGTGTGTGTGTGTGAGTGCGTGGCAACAACACCACAGCTCGGGTCTTTCACTGATAGCAACAAGCAGGTGCTATCCAATACCACTTAAATGTGTTCCAGTTTTTTTCAGCAAGCGACAGACAAGAGGCAGTGGAGTTAGTTACTTCGACAGTATTCCACAACTCTTGGTGGAAGGTAAAATACTGTCAAAAGCCGATTTCTGCAGCTGAGGATGTGTTCATCAGTGGTTCTAGTAGTGGTTCTGGACTGCGTGATCTGCTTTTCGAACTGTTTTGTACCATATGAAATCTTTTTGCTACTGTTTCGATAGATGCCTATCATAACTGGAACCAGTCAAACGAAATCCAAATTGAATTATTCATGGAGTTGCGGCACTGATGAAGAATAATTCAAAACAGGGGTGGGGGACAAAGTAGGCAATTTTAGTCCCATAACACTGGTAAACTCCCGAGTTAAATACTTTAGCAAAGGTGATCGCGATGAGGTGGGCACGAGCTCTAGGGTCGATAGTGAGAAATTCGCAAACCTCCAGCAACCTCTACATCAGTACTAGATCTATCTCAGGTGAGGACCGGATCGTTATAAGCCAACCTCATAACAGCTACCAGCTAGCGATAGCGACTGTTGATTGTTATAAGGTGTCTGTTCTAAGCGAAGCTGGTTTCAATCTCGTCTTCAGAGGCTGGATTGCTACAATGTTTTGCGGCATTTGTTCAGTGATCAGACTAAATAAATGTTCTCTCTTCAGTATGTTTTAGCAAGTTGGAGATATTGAGAGGCATGCAGCTCGAACTGTGACAGGAGAGTCGTATCTTCATATACAGTCGTCGTCATTGTGTTGGAACATCTTAAATCTTGGTGGTCGGTTAATTATCAGAGAAGTACTCAGTGATAATATGAACTCGCATTAATTAAGCTGAAGTGGGTGGGGGGATTGTGATTCGGTACCTGGTGAGTCCAGTCCATGCAGTTCTGTGGAATATGTCGCCGGACCGACGTTCCGGTTAAATTGCTTGGAGTTCGGTTCAGTTCGGACTGTTAGGTGGGTAAAAAGAAGACATTGTGAGTAGGGTTACTAGTTTCAGTCTGAAATGTGCTGAGAAGAAACTATTCTTCATGAAAAGTAAAATGACGAAGGCTAGGATTGAAATCGCTTTAGTACTTCTACTTTCGCCGGTGCTTCTACTACAATGATTTCTATGAGCAATTGATCAGAAGGAGTGTGTACTCTTTCGCCTTCTGTGAAACTGATAGCTTCCACTGGTCAAAAGATCTATCTGCTACCAATACATCGTCCAATATGGTCTCAGAGTGCCGTAACTGATGATATGCTGATACTAAAACACATGTAAAGAATCCTAATGTGGACAGAGTATGGTTTTTGGGTGGGTGTGTAGAAATGATCGAGGGCTAAATATTTTTCTGTTTTTCAGTATTCTGGGCTTTGTCTTGTTGTTTCAAGTGTAATTTTAATATTCTATCTGTTTAAGGCGGCAAGTTATCAAGATCGTTAGCAAGCTTAGCGACATTTCGTCCGTCTTTAAGTTCTGAGTTCAAATGCCGCCGAGATCGACTTTGTGCTTCGGAGTCAATAAAATAAGTACCGGTTGAGCACTGGGGTGGATGCAATCGATTAATCCCCTTCCTCGAACTTGCTGACCTTGTGTCAAAATTTAAAATCAATATTCTGTCTATTTATTGTATAGTTTAGATGCAACATGTGCTGTGTTGCTTTGTTGGGGGTGTTAGTGTGCCATATATGTTGTATAAGTTCTATTATATCTTTTTTTTAGTGTCAGCTGGCGATTCTGTAGAGTATGTATGGGTTGGTGTTATATAAGTGGGTGACTGGTTACAAGGGTTCCACCTGATCTAATCAACAGAGGAACAGTTTGCTCGTGAAGTTAACATGCAAGTGGCTGAGCATTCCACAAACACGCGTATCCTTTACGTATTTCTCAGGGAGATTCAACATGTCACAGAATATGACAAAGCTATGCCTTTAAATTACAGCTACTACTCATTTCTGCCAACTGAACGGACGAGAGCAACGAGAAATATTGTGACTTGCTCAAAGACACATGGCGCCTCCGGTTTTCGAACATACGACCTCACGATCGGGAGCCGAATACCCTAACCATTAAACCACGCACCTTCATATTTAGGTGGTGATTTTGTTGAATATTTATTGTGCCTTCTTGTGTTATATCATTAAGTGACGATAATATTGAATATTACTGGGGGGGGGGGGTTGATGTATTGTATATTGCATATGTTATGTGTGCTGTGTTATTTTACTGGGCGATAAGTATGTGATGTAAGTATGTACACTGTCAGTTGTACAAGTGAATAAAAAGTGACTTGCGCATAACAGAGCTGGTTATTCTTTTGGGTATAGATTTGTGATCCTTTGCATGGCTGATATGTTTTTGTTCAAGATTGTAATAGTATCTCGTGATCCAATTGTTACTACAACTCAATTTTCATAACACGCATCTTGCTTGTTTCATTTCAAAGTCTTTGTATTTTGACGGCTTCTCTATTTCCCCTGGAGCGATGTTTTGGTCACAAAAGATCGATATGTCTATCAGAGTAGAAAGATTCTCGTCCTTGTCATTGATAATTATATGCCTTAAAGTCTTGTCAGTCTGGACAGACGAATTTAGCCAGATTGCTATCATATACTGTGTTTGGTATAGTTTAACATCATTCCTTCAAAATTTTCACGTCGAAGGGTTGTCGTGTTGCCCATAGATACACCCGGTTGATCGATTGTGACTGTGAATATATTCTGATTTAGCAGCAAGATCAGTGTTATCTTTAGAAGGGAATTCAGACATATAATTTCATATCAAAAGGCCTTTTATACTAATTGTGCTAGATTAAAATGTCTATATTTATATTGCCCGGAGAGAAATGGAGGAACTTGCAAAAGTACATGACAAAAACTGGCTTTGTTGTTAAAGTGTTGGATAGAATGCCTTGTGGTATTTGTTTCGTCCCTCTTCACTTTGAATTCAAATTCCGCCGACGTTAACTTTGCTTTTCATCTTCTGTAAACTAAAATGCCAGTGCAGATCGGTGAATTGGTAGAATTGTTAGAGTGTCAGACGAAATGTTTCGTGATGTCTGTTCCAGTTCTCTGCGTTCTGAGTTCAAATTCTCTCTCGAGATTCAAAATTCCACCGGTACCCATGTCACCAGTCTCTTCACACACTGAGTGAAGGCTTCGAGGTAGACCATGACGGACTGTGGAACCATCATCTCTACGTAAACCGAAAGGCATTCCATCTCAGTGCAGTTATGTCATGGATATAGAGATTTTGAAGACTAAGTTCTAGGGTATGAACCTGGCGACTCTTTCTTCTCTACTACGGAAACTCACCACAAATGGTTCCCATGGTGTCAGAAATCGAAGAAGTTTTCTAGACAATAAAGAAAACTGATGACGAGAACGACTTAACACCATCATTCTTAAACTGTCAAATACCATATTTTCACAAAATACTAAATTGTTTTGGCCCCCTCCCCCTTTTTATTAAGTGTTTCTAATTTAGGTATATGGCCAGCGATTTTGTGGGAGGTTTAGTCGATACCATCGACCCCAGAATTTGGCTGGTACTTTATTTTACTGACCCCAGGAGCCAGGGCGGGGGTGGGGGACAAAAGAGACCTCGGCAAGATTTGAACTCAGAACGTAAAGAGCCGGAAGAGATATTGCATGCTGTTTTTTCTAACGTTCTAATCATTTCTGCCAATTTACCATGTATTTATAAGAAGAATTTAGACCCATAAAATTCTTCTTACTTCGAAATAGTGTTGGACATGTTTAAAAGTTGGAAACAATCTTAATTGTATGAAGCAGGTCAATTTACCTGCTTTCTTCACAATTTTCCCGGGCCCAAGTCCACAAGAAACTTGCTCCTTTTTATGAGAAACACTGATTCCACACTTTATTTTAGGTCCCTTACACACTACTTAATATTCTGTTTCTAAAAGTCTTCGGGAGGGACTCGGAAACAGCTTACTTATGCAAGTGCATCAATCAAAATCTCCACATACCGGATACCAATATGTTTCAGGGATTATCAGGTGAGAACGCACACCGTTTCAAGGCCCTTACCTTGACAACTCTGCGGCGCACCGACCAGGCTAACTGATGTGAGGCTCCGCTGACTGACTAGTATTCGTTTTTTAATCTATTTCGGGGATCATCATCACCATTTAAACTGTTGAGTTATGCAGGTCTGATTCACCATATAGGCAAACAGGGCCCCTGTCGTACACCCACACATCTCACACCAACAAAGTTTCATCATACCTTTTCTGCTATTTCTCAAGAGTAGTAGAAGCACTGGTGGCCTGAAAAGCACTGGTGGCCTGAAAAGCACTGGTGGCCTGAAAAGCACTGAAGCGACTTCAATACTCAAATTCCCTTTTCAGGAACACCTCAGCGCATCTCTAAATGAGATTGGCAACTCTATTCTACTCCAGTTATGTTCCTTGTTTTCTTCAAGTTTATGAGAAACTCATTCATTATTGTTACAATAACCACACATTTATAATATTTTCTTCATGAGCCTTACAGACACTTCTGTCACCTTTCATCCATTGATCTTTAATCCCTATTCAAGTGTCACCAGTTCATCACTGATCTAATTTCTCTTGGTACTGAGTTCTTTACAACAATACCAGGTCTCTTACTCGCTCTGTTGTTATTGCTGTTGTTGTTATTGTTGATGTTTAGTTAAAGTTCTACTCTGATCATGCAAACCCGTGATCAAAGACGTTTCAACAAGGACCACACTGACATATTTTATCCAAATGAGTACTTCTTTTTGTAAAACGGAAGGCGTGATGTGAGGGAAACTTGGCTGTTATTTCTAACATACTATGTGATTATGTAGAGGCACATTGCTGACACAGCAACCTATGGATGATTTAGGTGGAAACCCCAGGGTATCTTGTTCTTAAGCTTATTTATATGGGGAAGTTTGATGTTACTGCCGTTTTTGCGTCCTTTATAATTCATACGTTTCTTGTAATTTAGAGGCACCTTGTGGGATATTAAATGTTCTTTACATCCATTCTGAGCCCATTGCATTTACATTTCAAATAGATTCAGCGCTGAGTTGCTGAAACAGAATAACGCCATAGCAAATATTCTACTCAATACCACATATTTGCTTGTCAGTTACTTGAGCATATCCCTCAGTGGCTGACAACATGTGTATCTCTGACCATGAGCAAGAGTGGTGGGGGAGCATCATAGCCATGTGTTGAGAGGGATTCTTTGAAGTTTGAATAAATGTAACAAAAGCAAAATTTGAAGGAAATATTAGCTATTTTACATAATTTCTAGGGGTAAGCAAATAGGAAATAACAGTTGCTACCTAAGGACAATAATCATGTTACACAGTGTTATCAAAAACTCCTCCGTGTCCTCCAGCTCCCAAATGAAGGGCAAGGGTTATCAGTGCAAGACTTTCTACACCGCATGCTTGAAGTTGTTCGATATTCAACGAAGTCTCCTTTGTCTAGAGTCACTATCTGTTGCACACAGTTTTATTTTATTTTATCACCTATAAATAACACACGGTTGACGGCCATCTCACAACTAATCAATCATTTAAAAAATCTTTTTCTCATTTATCAAACGCTACAGATGGCTTAGATACTAAAGTTTCAGACTATGTGACAATAAACTAATGTTAACATATTTTATTGCAGGACGATATTATAATCTTTTATACTCTAGGCATAAGGCCCAAAATTTTAGGAGAGGGGGCCAGTCGATTAGATAGACCCAGTATGAAACTGGTACTTAATTTATCAACCCTGAAAGGATGAAAGGCAAAGTCGACCTCGGCGGAATTTGAATTCAGAACGTAAAGACAGACGAGGGACGATATTATAATATAACAGTCATGTTATTAACGTATTTCAATGTAGGACTACATATAGCATTGCCGTTAAACTAGTGTTAATACATTTCCTTACAGGGCTCTTAAAAACAACAGTTAACCAGAAATAATTATACGGTAAGGTAAAAATAACAACAATATTAGTCAGACATAAGGCTGCGAGCTGGCAGAATCGTTAGCACGCCGGGCAAAATGTTTAGTGGCATTTCATTCAATCTTCACGGCCTGAGTTCAAATTCCGCCGAAGTTGACTTTGCCCTACATCCTTTCGGGGTCAATAAGATAAGTACCAGTTGAGCACTGGGTTCGATGTAATCGATTTGTCCCCTTCCCTGAAGCTGCTGGCCTTGTGTTAAAAATTGAAATCGATATTAATCAAAGCAGCGAGATTGCCGAATCGTTAGCAAGCTGGACGAAATGCGTAGCGATATTTTGCCCGTCGCTGCGGTCTGAGTTCAAATTCTTCCGAGGTCGACTTTACCTTTCATCTTTTTGGGGTCGATAAAATAAGTACTATTTAAACACTGGGGTCGATGTAATCGACTCGTTCCCTCCCCCAAAGTTACTGCCCTTGTGGTAAAATTTGAAACCATTATTATTATTATTATTATTAAGGATTTCCGACGCATTTTCGGTGCCTATGAGGTGCACTCATCTCCAAGTCATCCGGGAGCGGGAGGCGGAGTCACCGAGATGGTTCGGAAAAATCTGGATATTGCAATAAGGACGACCTTCCTGGATCTGGAAGGTAAGTCGGTGGTCTTGTACGTGACAGGCTGTGAAGGACACACTTTCAGGCAGGTTGCCAAGTCCCGATAGTGGGAGGACGACCAGATTTCTTCAGATGTCTGGAAGCCTTCCTGGAAATGTCCCGCTCTTTAGTGTTAGTGGGGGATTGGAATGGAGTTTTAGATTTAATGTGGGACTGTGTAGGTTTAGCAAATAGGAGAAGAGGGTGCAAAAGCCTTGCAAACCTGCTCAGACGATTCTACCTGTCTGACAGGTATCGACTGCATTTCCCAGATGTGCCAGTGTGGACCTGGTCAAACCGTATCGGGTTATCCACATCGGTATCTGGATAGGGTATTCTGTAGTAGGTAAGGATAGTATAGGTTGTCTACAGTTTAAAGTAGTCGACTATACAGACAACAAATCCGTTATCTGTACAATCGACTTAGATAGGTTTCATAGACAGGGACTTGGTTACTGGAAGCTGAACACGTCGTTGCCGGCGCGTAAATATTTCAGTGATCGGATTAGTGAACTAGTTAAGAGGGCGTTGACAGGGGCAATAATCAACAACAAATGGTGGTTCGCCCTGAAAAGAGCGATCAGAATAGAATCATAAGGTTTAGCAAAGGACTAGCAGTAGAAAGAAAGAAAGTAGAGGCAGGGCTAGTTAAAAAGTTAGGCGAGGCTTTTAGAAAAGGCATCCCAACCGATGTGGTCGCAGCGAGATTGGCACTCGGCCAATTCTTCAACGTGAAACGCGAAGGTTCCGTTGTCAGACCTAAGACACGAGCAATTAGACACGAAAGGACGAAAGCCGTTCAATGGACTGGAGTGGCAGAGGCACGGCGTGGAAATAAATCCACGATCCGATCCTTGCCGGATAACGACAGGCAGTGATTACTGATCCGAGACAGATGTGTGCGGCCTTTCAGCGGCGCTTCGCTCAACTGATCGGGAGCAGCGGTGAGCCGGGTTACAGGAAGAATTTCACGTCTTACCTCGACGGACTGTTGCGGCTCTCGGCGACGGAGGCGAAGCGCTGCGAATGGCTGATAATAGCATTTAAAATACGAGAAGCAATAGCTAGCAGCACGATGGATAAATCGCCTGGTTTAGAAGGTCTGTCC
>NC_068984.1:101212575-101214649 GCF_001194135.2 Octopus bimaculoides | reverse complement strand
ACAGAATGGGAGAATTCCCAGTTTTGTGGTCCGAGGAGCGATGGCGTTGCTGAAAAAAAGAGCCGAACAAGGGGGATTGTATTGACAACTTTAGGCCCATAATTCTGCTGAATGCACAGTTCAAAATTTTGGCCAAGGTGTTAGCTACGAGGTTGGCGCTTGTTGTCGGGGATCTGATAGGGCAAGCACGGACACGTGCCATCCCGAACAGATTCATCCACGACAACTTCCACTTCATGCGATACATCATTGAAAAAATGGCTAAAGAACCTGGCACGGGTGAGGCCCTGATCAATTTAGATCGTCTAAAACTTTATGTAGAGTCGACCATCTATACCTGGCAGCTGGTTTCGGGCCTGCATTCAGGGGCTGGATCGCTGAAGTGCACAATCACATCTGTAAAGTGGTCAAAGTGAACGATCACTTCTCAACCGTTGAACATCATGCGCTCAGTCTGGCAAGGTTGCCCTCTCTCGTCTCTCTTTTATGCACTGACTTTCTATCCACTACTACACAAATTGGAGGCGTTGAGAGGCATCCAGCATGACCTAGGATGTGGAAGATAGGTGTCGGTGTATGCTGACGACGTCACCGTAATGGTGTCGGATTATAAACACATAGAAACGATAGGCCCCGCTATGAAGGACTACGAGGCGGTTTCAGGAGCGACGATTAACCAGGAAAAATGAGTGAGCTTGCGGCTCAGCGCCTGGAGAAGCAAGTCCATGCTGTCCAACTGCGTTGTTGGGCGCTGGACGGACGGATCGGTTAAATTGCTCGGGGTGTGGTTCAGTCCAGACATCCAGATGGACAAAAACTGGGACGAGGTAACGAGCAGGATGGTTACTCTCCAGGTCAACCCCGGACCAGTCTTCTCTGGCAGTTCTTGTCGCCTCTGTCGGGACAGTATCCGTCACCTCTACGATTACGCATCCTAGAAGCCACCAAATATCTAGTCCTGGTAGGTTTCTAGGAATGCGGACACGAGCTGTACGTTTCTACATGTAGGAGGGTTATATGATGACTTTGCTGGTTTTGCAGGGGACTATTGAATGTTTCATACCTAGGGCTTCTGACTTAAACAGCGCCGAAATGGTGCCGTATTGTTTGCCCCTCGATATGCATTCGTTGTCATTTCTGATGCACCTCAGCGCCGCCTCAATATCTACTTGGGCTATTAAAACCGTTCTTTTCGTGTATGCTGAGATGTATCTGAAAAGCACCGTGTCTGCTTCAATTTGCCTCTGATGGGATAGTCAGGTTGGCCCAGGTCTTCTCTTGTTTTATTAGTTTCCATGCCTGTGATAGCATCTGCTCCCTATTTGTGAAGTCTACGGTAAAGTGTTGTTTGTTCCTTGCTGCTGCTGCAAGCGTGTTTTTGTTATTGTTATTGGTATTGTTCTCGTTGTTGGTTTTGTTGTTATAACTGTTGCTGCTGCTGCTGCCGTTGTTGTTGTTGTTATTCTTATCGATGTTGTTGGTATTGGTTTTGTTGTTGCTGTCGTCACTTTTGCTTTCGTTGTTGTTGTTGCTATCACTACTACTACTACTGCAGCTGCTGTCACTGTTGTTGCTGCTGCTGCTGCTGCTGCTGTTATCATTTCTACCGCTGTTAGTGTTTCTGTTATTATTGTTGTTACTGTTAGTTGGACTTTGTACCATGACAGTCTTGTTTTTCTCCTCCTCCCCTTTCCCTGTAATGTTGCCTGTAACGGAGGGAAGGGGAGGGAAATCTTCATCCATTACCATATTGTTTTGTTTAATGCTCACCAAAATTACTTGGTGGGTCGAAAATCACCCCTCTGGGGGCTACACACAAAAAAAAAGAAGTCAGTAACAGATTCCTGGTGTTTCTATTCACAACTGTGTTCCGCAGCAAATATAATAATAATAATAATAATAATAATAATAATAATAATAATAATAATAATAATAATAGTACCAAGCAGTGGCTCTCATGGCTTCTAATCTTAATTGATTGGAAGTGTTATCATCTACATTGTTTTGTCTTGGTATAAAAAGATGGGCTACAGCAAATATTCTGCTTAATACTACAGATTTGCTTGTCAGTTGT
>NC_068984.1:101209680-101210724 GCF_001194135.2 Octopus bimaculoides | reverse complement strand
CCGCTAGGTCAAGGGGAGTCTGTGTCTACTCAGGTCTACATACGCACTTAAAGCAATTAGCGAATGTATGCTATATACAATCAAACCAAATCATGGTCTCTCTCTCTCTCTCTTTATATATTATATATATATATATATATATATATATATAAATAGATAGATAGGTACATAGATAAATATGGATATGTGTGAGAGTGTATTTATCCTCACATACACATATATAGTTATAAATAGACGATTACAGCATACCTCATTAGCAAGACTGCTGCTAAATGCAGACAAGAATTAAATGCTGTAAAATAAGTATTCGACCTTGCTATTAGCCCTTTCTTTGTTTTGACATTTCCATCATTCTATAAACGGAGGGGCCGCAACTAAGGCATCCACTCCTTCCTTTTCTCTTTTCAAAAATTTCCCACGCCAAATACACGATCCACTTGGTGTTTAGTTTCTCACAGAACAATAAAAGTATTTAGAAAGACAAACAAATTAATAATACAGAAAAAAAAAGACAGACAATTCTTCAGTTATATTATATGGGAAACTCTTAATTGTTGACTTTTATATAAAACAAAAAACATATCATTAGTTACGGTCCTTTACGTTCTGAGTTCAAATCTTGCTGAAGTCAACTTCGCAACGTATCTTTCTTAGCTCGATTAAATAATGTAGAAGTTCTTAGTTCAATTTGCATACGTTGACGTAGACACAGTTTTATGGTTAATAAGCTCACTACGCAACCACATGGTTCAGGATTCGATACCATTGCGTGCTACCTCGGTCAGTTATCGTTCCTCAGTTCTCTTGTGATTGGAAGACACGAAATGTGAAAGACTGCTATCTCTTCCTCCCTCCCTCTCATTTACAGCTGAGTGGATTGGAGCAACGTGAAATGAAGTGGTTTGTGCAAGAAAACAACGCGCACCCCGTTAGAGGAACCAAACCCACGATCTGGCGATCGTGTGTGCATGACCCGAACCACTAGGCCACGTGGGTCGCGCGTTATTTTCTTGCACAAACCACTTCATTTCACGTTGCTCCAAT
>NC_068984.1:101205197-101208598 GCF_001194135.2 Octopus bimaculoides | reverse complement strand
ACTCTTTTACTCTTTTACTTGTTTCAGTCATTTGACTGCGGCCATGCTGGAGCACCGCCTTTATATATATATATATATGTATATATATATATGTATGTGTGGATGTGTGTGTGTGTGTGTGTGTGTGTGTGCGTGCCCCAACATCGCTTGACAACCGATACTGGTGTGTTTACGTCCCCGTAACCTGCGGTTTGGCAAAAGAGACCGATAAAATAAGTATTAGGCTTACAAAGAATAAGTCCTAGGATCGATTTGCTTGATAAAGGCGGTGCTCCAGCATGGCCACAGTCAAAATGACTGAAACAAATAATAGAATAAAAGAATATATATATCTTGGTTTTTCATTATATTCCCCTTAATATTATAATCAAAATAAGTATTGGCCATCCCCATCTTTCTTTGTTTCTTCCAATTATCACCCCTTCCCCATCAGACATTCCCTTACTACTAACTCTACGCCCTACCCTTTTGTGTAGATCAAGCTAGATATATGGTCCAGTACATTGAGAATCTAGTAGATTGTCTGACATTAATGGATTTATCACCATTTACTAGAATACAGTTGACAACTGCCAATGGATTTGATTCTAAACGGTTGAAGACTACATTCTTCACAAAGTTTTCTAAATGTAAGTAACTAAGTCACCACTCTTTTTATCTTGTCCCCCACTGCTACTCTCTAAATTATAGTAGACTTAACAAGGTATGTATTATTTTCTAAACTCATTCTGTTACAAATATGACAAAAGAAACAATGTAAATATTTTTAGTACCATTATTGATGTGAAAACGTTAAGGAAATAGTTGTATACTTATATTTGAAGTCTATGCGGTCATCTGACGAGAACGGCTTCTATTAAATGATGTAATGTTTTCATTAATCAGTTAAAGGAGTCCGTTGGAACGGCCGTAATGAATTGACGCCTGTACGTCTTTGTGACTTATTTATATATATATATAAATGAAAAATGCATTAAATAATCAAAAACGTACACATAGGGCAGACACAGAAGGACCCTAACTCTTCATCAGTTATCGACCGAAATACTAATACACAGTTTCATGCCTTTAACGATAAGATTGATAACTTTGCATATCTGCGGCACCCGCAAAATTTGCTGAGAATTGGGGCTCAAGTAAACAAAACGATACAGAGTGAATGTACGAAAGTAAACAAATGTAATTTGAAACGATTGACGAAGACGGAATAAATACGGCCTTTCTGTTAAACAGAGGGGAATGATGGGTAATGCCTGGAAGAAATCCTAAATGGATATAGAAAAAGAAATAGGAAGAGAAAAGATAGATGCTGACCGGCAAGCTAAGCGTCTGGTGGCAAAAGGCAAACAGATGGGAAAATTAGTCACGGGTCACGTGTGGACAGTAGATAGAAGGGAAAGAGGATGACAGAGAGGGAGAAAGAGAGGCAGAGAGAACAGGGAAGGAAGGAATGGAGAAAGTCTACAATTACAAGTGAGAAGACGAGACAGAGGAAGAGAGGAAGTTGGGATGCTAGAAAAGGAATATGAGGACGAGAGAGAAAGAAAGAAGATAGCGTCGCAAAAAAATATAAGAACTCAATGTTAACAAAAGTCAGGATGCGTGGCGTTCAGTTACACAATAAATGAAAAATGCATTAATAACGAAAAGAACGTACACACCCACTCAGACACCCACCCACACACACACACACACACACACACACACACACACACACACACACATATATATATATATATATTAATAACTTCGGGTAAAATCAGTAATGATTTTACCAGGTAGCCAATACGGAAATAAAAACCTTTTAGGTAAATTTTACAAATTATTTTGTTATTATATACGTAATTATAACTAGGGGTCAGCTTTATGCTTCGCCACGTACTGATTAGAAATAGACGCTAAAGTCTTTCTTACTACCATAAACTCTCCGAGAAATAACACACTTTTAATGTAGGCAAAAGAAAAGTGATGAATCAACAAGGCCTGTCAATTATGAACGCGTTTCGAATTGAAAGTAAAACCTATTACTTACTAATATGTTTTACTTTCAGTTCGAAACGCGTTCATAATTGACCGGCCTTGTTGATTCATCACTTTTCTTTTCCTACATTAAAAGTATGTTATCTCTCGGAGATTTTACGGCAGTAAAAAAACTTTAGTGTCTATTTCTAATCAGTACGTGGCGAAGCATAAAGCTGACCCCTTGTTATAATTATGTATATAATTGTAAAATAATATATATAGCATTCTCTCTCACACACACACAGCTTCTCGTATTTGGGTTCACTACTTCTTTCCCCTTTGTTATCTCCCCTTTTTCTTAGCTCTCCTGTGTGAACTTTCTGTCAGGCATTCGCCATGATAGATCGCTGACCACTACATTTATTTTTTTTCTCCTTGTTTTTCTCCTTATTTCTTTCTGTTGAAGAGCGTAGCTCGAAACGTTAAGGACTTTCTCTATTCCCGAGCGTTAAACTAATATATCCTTTTGTTGTTTACATCACCTGTCCTTTTCGTAAATTCTTCCATATATATATATATATATATATATTCACATTCATACGTTTGTTTGTGTTTGTATTCTTTTATCTTTTTTACAAGTTTCCCTGTATTTTTACTAGTTTCGCTATATCCCAACTGTATTGGGACATTGGATTAAAGGGCCTTTAGTCGATTTTATCAACCCCAGTACTTTGTTTAATATATATTTCATCGATTCCGTTAGGTTGGACAGTTAAGTCTTCCTCGATGTAAAAGGAAGTTGCAAGTGCTGATTCTGTTACATCACACTCACAAACGTACATTATATAAGCGTGAGTGAGTGGTCGAGAAGGTTACCTCCGAACCATGTAGTCTTGGGTTCAGTTCTACAGCGTGGCACCTGGGGCAAGTGTCTTATGCACATATGTATGTATGTATGTAGGTATGTATGTATGTATGTATGCATGTATGCATGCATGTATGTATGTATGTATGTATGTATGTATGTATGTATGTATGTATGTATGCGTCTTTGTATTTATCCACCACTGCTTGACAACCGGACTTGATTTGTTTAGGTTCTTGTAAATGTAGCGTTTCGGCAAAAGAAAATGATAAAATACGTCTCAAGCTTAAAAAGTAAGTGCGCGAAGGATTTTGTTCGATTAAACCTTTCTAGATGATGCTTCAGGATGGCTGCAGTCCAATGACTGAAACAAGTAAAAGATAAACGGTATACACACCATACATGCAAACACACATGCACAAGAACATATATATATATAAAATACACACACACACACACACGCACACACACACATGCACACGCACGCATACACACACACACACACATACACACACACACGCACACACACAAACACATGCGCACGTATACATACACATCTGTCTGGCTTCCAAAT
>NC_068984.1:101202083-101204372 GCF_001194135.2 Octopus bimaculoides | reverse complement strand
CATATATATATATACATAATATGTGACAATTATTTCGTAGCCATGATAAAACTCCGAGTTTCGGATGTCGGGGTGGAAACCAACGCCGACATCTCTTCAGTTATCGGGTCAACAAAAAAATGCTATGAACATGAGTGTTAAACAAAGGGAAATTACTGTGTGACTGACCGTTATTAAAGCAAAAGTGCTATTAGAATGACCGCTAAGTAAGGGGAGGGAGTAAAGGTAAGGGAGTAAAAATGTTCATAGCAATCGCGTAAGCTCGCACACATATACACGCACACAAAAAAGGTTACAGTAATGCTACACCCCAACCTTTAGAAGTGACAGCCCAGAGATTTCTGGAAATTATCCATGAATACCGGTCCGAGAGCCCCCTGTATCAGTCAAACGAGGTGATTTTCATTGACGTCGAGCGTTACCTCGATAACATCCTTGCTTTTGTCCATCACTAATCATCTATAGAAAGCTAAGGTGGAAGTTCTGCCTACCCTATTGCCCGACTTGACATTGTAGATGCCAAACACTCTGTTTCGGACTGTAGATCTGTGAAAGAAACGAGTTATAGAAAAAACTGCACCTAACAAACCTCGATCACACTTGTTCACTGTGAAGGAATTGCTGAAACTGTTGCAGTCTCAGCACATGCCCGAGCAGCATCAGGCATAGCATGCTCAGTCCTCTAGGAAGAAGGCATTGACAGTAAGTGGAAACCTTGATCACTGGTACATATTCCTTTTATAAAATGCGGGAAAGCAATTGCTCTAACTCAGTGAGACGTGAACTGGGGCAAGGTACAAAAGTTAGACGATCATAGAAACTGGACGTAATGTAGGAATTCGACATCTCTGTTCCGCCTTACAGCAATAGCTTCGTCTCACATACTTCTAGGTGAAACTGGGTACTCTGCTCATCTTCTTGTCCCAGCTGTTAGCAATTTACCTGGTCAGTCTGTTTAGCGCTCCATGATGTAGCTGGATGGCACAGACCTACCTCTCTAGGTGCCGAGCAGCATACCCACCTATTGATTTTAGCTCCTGTTACAGCCACATGCTCCTTAAGAGTGGTGCCGATCATCTTGATATGCTTGGTTTTCGGCGCTATTGTGCTGACGTAATCTGCACATGCCACATCATAGACTGCGCAGATGCTCTTCAGTGTCTACGCAGTGGTCGCTTTAGAGTCAGTACACACAGAAGAGGCGACAGAGGACAGCCTTGACAGACCAATTAGATGATTCTGAATGACTTCGACGGGTGGCCATTTATAACAACAACATTGTTATCAATGGAGACAGAATGAAAAGAATTCCAGCCGTGGCCATACAGCCATTTTTCTATATCATGGAACTATAGGACCATATTGTCCAATGCATCCTTTTCTAAAATAGTAACGCATATTTTGAGAGAGTTAGGCCGCTATTTCTAGCAAATCTAGCGACCAGGTAGAGTGCTCCGGTTTACAGAAGCTCAAACCAAATATTAACCACACTAGTTAGACCAATCTGGGAGGAACTGCAAAGATTAATGGATACTGCGTCTCCTGTTTTCTATAATTGATAACAACAGCTGCTTGTATGCTTATGTATAAAGTCTCTCCGTTTGTTTTTTTTCTATGTAGTTAATATATACACATGCGTGTGTATTCGTGCGCTGTTGTATATGTGTTCTTATATACATACATATGTATGTTAGAATTTTTGTACGAATGTATATCTGTATGTGTGCAATATTTGGAAACATGTGTAGATTTGTAGGTTTTGATTTAAGTATGTATTCTCATACATTATGTATGTATGTATGTATGTATGTATGTATGTACATAGATTCATGCGCGTTGGTGTGAGTCTGTCCATGTGCGTATATGATAGTGTGTCTATGTGTGTATGAATATATACATATAGATATATACATATATGCATACACGTGTGTGTGTGTGTGAGAGAGAGTAAGAGTGCGTATATGTGCATTTATATGTGCGAATGCATATGTGTACGTGCATGCCTGCTAGGAAAAGAGGTAAAAAGAGGCAACATAATTGTTGAAAAGTGAACAGCTAAAATTCTGATTAGTTCCGTCTGTCGGCCGAATTCGGCTACCATACCAACAGACAAACGCGCACATACATATACAGACACACACACACATATAGACAATCACATGCACATATACACAAATATATGCAATCAGGCGCATCAAACGCACATGTAGCATATATGCTACATGCATATGTATGCATAGATATGATATGATATATATATATATATATATATATATATATATATATATA
>NC_068984.1:101201286-101202073 GCF_001194135.2 Octopus bimaculoides | reverse complement strand
TATATATATATATATATGTATATATATGTATATATGTATACATATATATAGTCTATATATAATATATATCTATATATACACACATGTATGTATATATATGTATATATATATATATATGCATATGTGTGTGTATAATATGTATACACACACACATTTATGTGCAAACAGATGTAAGCAGATACATCAAAGGCATACTCATACATACAGATATATATTCAGATATATACAGACAGTCCTATCAAATACACATGCACACGTACACACACACGCACAGACAGAGAGACAGACAGACAGACAGACACACACGCACACACGCACACACACACACACGCACACACACACACAAACAGACACGTATGCAAGACACGCATCAACACATACGTCATTTTTGGATGCTCTGCATACGCACTCCTTAGCGCGTAAATACATGCATTCTACACATTTTCTCCAGCGTAATTATAAAGCCAATTATTTTATTGTACTTTATAGAAATGAGAGACAGCAAGAATTTAAAAAAAACCCCAAAAAACAACAAAAAACAAAGAAGAGAAAAAGAAATTAGAAATAAAAAAAAAGAAAGCAAAATTGCAAGAAATTTTGTAATTTGACTGTCAGAAGTAACTTGGTGCTTAGTTAAATCAATCAATATAATATCGTTGAAAACGTGCATACTATTTGCAATATATTGTGCAATCCTATTTGAGCGCATAATGCAACGTTCATAAACAACAATCGAATGTGCTGACCGAGACTACCAGCTCTCTTATTCATATTTCATTAGAGAAAT
>NC_068984.1:101200047-101200808 GCF_001194135.2 Octopus bimaculoides | reverse complement strand
ATACATATACACACACATGTGTGCGTGTGTGTATGTGTGTGTGTGAATATGATGTTACGTTACGAAATATTAATCTGAGGCAAATTCTAGTATTGAGGTCATCTACTTTATTTCCATTTCGTGCTGTTCTGTTCTTTGGTTTGTCTTTCGACGATTCCAGTGGTATTATCCTGTTTCTTGTAAATAGAAATTGCTGGAGAAACAGAGTCTGCATGTAATTCCCGCACGACCTTTCTAATAGCGAAAACTAACCAATCACTAGAAAGTGAGAGTGAGAATCGATCCAAGTACTCGATTGGTACTTTATTGACCTTAGAAAGTTGAAAGTTAATGTTGATCGCGGCGGGATTTGAATAAAGAGTGTAGAGAACCAGAACGACTAAATCGAACATTCTATCCGACGTCTTAACTGGCGGAATCGTTAAGACGTCGGATAGACCCGCCAGTCTACGGGTACGACTCCGAGACGAAGCAGCAGTCGTCACAATGGAAGAGGCCTTTATCTCCACGACCGAAGAAGGCACGCCAAAGCCACAGTTCAATCAAAATCATGCTCGTTGTCTTTTGTCAACATCCGCGATACTGTGCATCGAAAATTCGCTCCCCAGGTCCAGACTATAAATCGAGAATTTTGCTTCCGGATCTGAGGAGCGCGAAGAATTAGATTCTTCACGACGACAATGTACCCTGTCATCAAGCTCTCCTCACTCGGGAGTTTCACGACAAAAGCAACATGGTATCGCTCCTGCACCCGTCCTATT
>NC_068984.1:101197917-101199331 GCF_001194135.2 Octopus bimaculoides | reverse complement strand
ATTGCTGCATATGTAATTTAGTAACTATATTTTTCATCTGAGGGCGGCGAGCTGGCAGAATCGTTAGCACGCCGGGCGAAATGCTTAGCGGTATTTCGTCTGTCGCTACGTTCTGAGTTCAAATTCCGCCGAGGTCGACTTAGCCTTTCATCCTTTCGCGGTCGATTAAATAAGTAGCAGTTACGCACTGGGGTCGATGTAATCGACCTAATCCCTTTGTCTGTCCTTGTTTGTCCCCTCTATGTTTAGCCCCTTGTGGGCAATAAAGAAGTAAGAATCGTTAGCACGCTGGCCAAAATGCTTAGCGGCATTTCGCCCGTCTTTACGTTTTGAGTTCAAATTCCACCGAAATCGACTTGGCCTTTCATCCTCTCACTGTCGATAAAATAAGTACCAGTTCATCACTGGGGTCGCTGTAATCGACTTAACCCCTCCTCCGAACTTTCTGGCCTTGTACCAGAATTTAAAACCTATATTATGTCACCTGCTGGCTATACTAGGTAATTTAGTAACTATACTATGTTATCTGCAAGCTACGGTATGTTATCTTTTAGCTGTCACATTTTCAAATAAATTATATTATCATATAAACAGGGTGATGGAAAGTATTTGAGGACACTTAATAATCAGTATTTTACTCAACTCAAATCAATTTAAAAGTTATTTCTGTCAGATTCCCTCATGGCAGATGAAATTCTAACACAAAAAATGAAAGGACATATAGTCATTCATGCCATATGTGGGGGATACAGCGATTTAGAAATTGTCAATTTTCTAAATGTTGCTAGATCTTATGTGCACAAAGTTAAGATGGAATTAGAAGCTTCTGATAGGAATAGGAATGTTTCAACTGTATCAAAGAGTAAAAAAACGTTCGGGCACTACAACGTCACCGTAAATGAAGATGCTGGAAAATTAATGAGGGTGATCACCGAAGAACTTCAAATCGCAGTGGATTATCAGCAGTGTGGTGCTTGAGAAACATTCGACACCAGTTGTATGTACTGAGGAGAGGCGAATCTATCAGGTCATCCCATAAGTTCTGTTCGAATTTTGAATAAAGAAAACAAAGGATCAAATGTTATATTTAATTGAAATTTAATCATCAATGTACTTTCCCTGATTATATATGACTTCCTTCCATCTATTTACAAGCTTTTTAATCCCATTAATGTAAAACTCTTTTGGTTTCAATGCGAAGAACTCTGAAATGTCAGTTTCGACTCCTCGTAGCTTGCAAAAGTTATGTCCCCCAAATCATTCTGTAAACTACGAAACAAATGTTAGTCTGAAGGAGCAAGGTCGGGAGAATAAAGTGGATGAGGAATTTTTTTCCAGCCAGGCTCTTCGATCTTCTGTGATGTGATCTTTGCAGTGTGGGGTCGCGCATAGTCCTGATGAAACATCACTCCTT
>NC_068984.1:101192789-101197482 GCF_001194135.2 Octopus bimaculoides | reverse complement strand
GGACAATTCATGAGGCACGTATTTTCCAAGTTTAGGAAGCTTTCCAAGTTGTTGAAGATGACGATGAACAGTTGTATGGTTTGAACTAAGCTTCATTGCCAATTCTTCAACTGATAATGCAGGATTTTCTTCAAGTAATGCTTCAAGGAGCTTATCTGAACTGGACGTCCTGTTCGATCTTCATCTTCAAGGCTGAAATCTCCACTTCTGAATTTTGCAAACCATCTTCTGCAAGTTCTTTCATTCAAGCATTCTTTCCCATAAACTGGGTGTATGTTTCGAGTCACTTCGGCTGCAGAGTTTCCTTTTTTGTACTCTTAAAGCATTATGTGCCTTAAATGCTCTTTGGATACTTCTATGTTAGAAAGGGTTTTAATGAAAGAATTGTTAATTCCATTATTCTGTAAAATAATATTTAATTAGTTTAAATGTACAGAAATGCATAAAAATAATTTTTAATTCCATTAGACATTCTAAAATACTATTAAATTTCATTCAATTATAGAAAAGGTAAAATCGGACAGAACTTATGGGATGACCTGATATGTCTCTGATGAGAAAAACCTCGAGCAAAAACTTCAATGTGCAACAAGAGAAATGATAAACGGTTGTGTGCAGATACTTCTGATGTCCCCATAGTGATGCACATTAAGTTTCCAGCAGCTGTGATGATTTTAAGAGTGGTAAGTAACGAAGGTCATGTCATGCTACTTCAAATCTTTCCACAAGGCTTTAGGAATAAAGATGCTGAAAATGTTGAGGTGCTGAAGACAGCTGTTAGGTCCTGGATAGATGAAGTGCGCAATAAAAGGTCATATGTGACTCAGTATCTTTTCACAGAACCCACGAAATTCAAGAATGGATGTCAGACAATCTTTATGATCATGTAACATCAAACTTTACTCCTATCAACTCACCAGATTTAAATAGCATGGACTACTATATTTGGAGCGCTGGTAAAAGGGAAACTAATCGACATCTTACCAATATTCTTTTCTACTCTAGGCACAAGGACCGAAATTTTGGGGGACGGGACGAGTCGATTAGATCGACCCCAGAACGCAACTGGTATTTAATTTGTCGACCCCTAAAGGATGAAAGGCAAAGTCGACCTCGGCAGAATTTGAACTCAGAACGTAAAGACAAAAGAAATACCGCTAAGCATTTCGCCTGGTGCGCTAACGTTTCTGCCAGCTCGCCGCTTTGACATCTCAGTATTGTAGCTTCACTGAAGGTCACCATTGTCCAGATGACGTCCGAAATGAATAAGGACCATTTAATGCGAGCATGTCAACGATTTCGTTCCGTATTAAAGCAGCCATCAAAACTGAAGGCAGATTCACAAAGTAATCTTATAAGAAAGCTGATCAAGAAAATGTGCTTTAATTTTTATTAAACCACGTTTAGTTTTTGCTAGCTTACAATTGCTTTACTAAATTACCAAATGCCTCTCGTTCTCTGTGTGTATGTGTGTGTGTGTGAGTGTATGTGTGTGTGTGTGTGTGTGTGTGTGAGTGTATGTGCGTGCGCGCGCGCGTATATATATGCATATATACGTATGTATATATATATAAATATGTATGTAGTATGTATATATATATATATATATACTTATATATATATTATGTGTATATATATATATATGTATATATATATATATATATACACTTTCTCTTTCCTTTCCCGAGCGTCCAATAACACTATCCGTATCACGTCCTCACTTTGTTGTTTTTTTGAACTCATATATATATATATATATATATATATATATATATATATATACATACATATATATATACATATATATATACATATATATATATAAATATATATATATATATGTATGTTTGTATGTATATATGTATGTTATGTTATGTTGCCAAATAACTAACTACACTCTTTCATACGTAGCTGTTGTGTTGTCTAGTATCTATGTTATATCATATGGAGCAATGCTATCTGGCCCAATAGCTACACAATATCATATATAACAATGCTATGTTGTGTAATATCTATGTTCTATTATCTGATTGCCATAGATTTTTGATTTAATTCAATTCAGTTCAATAAACTTCAGTGCTGTTGTATTTCCAACGAACATTTCTTTTGTAGTCCAAGTTATAAAATTGATTTATAGACAATATTAAAACAATACATGTATACTAACATGCGATAACAACAACAACAACAGAACGTTAAAATGATTATTATTATGATGATGAAGACGACGACGACGTTGATCATTGTGGTGGTGGTGGTGGTGGTGCTGGTGGTTGTGGGGATGTTGTTGATGATGATGATGATAAATGCAGTGATAATTACAAAAATAACCGAAAATTTCTAGCTGTGATATTGATTCATAAGCATTACTAAAAGAACAATGAAAATGATAACATATGATAATAAAATAGTAAATACGTTGATAATAGGAAACAACAATAGCGGCAACCTATAAACACACACACATAAAATTATATTTGATGATAATAATTATAACAACAACAACAACAACAACAACAACAATAATAATAATAATGATAATAATAATAATACATAGGTAACATTATGAAAGTCAATAACATAAAAATTACCGTTCAGTTTTTAGTTTCATTTTCTAACTAAGAGGTAAATTTTAACATTTGTTCTTTTTATGCCTGTACATTTTTCGTGTATCTATATCACTTGATTATTCAAATTCATGCTATTGGTACATTTGAGTTATTTTTCCGTACATTTACACGTGGAGTCCTGGCGGTAGTTATTGTAAGGGAGATAATCATGTCTAGGCGCAAGTGTGGCTGCGTGGTAAGAAGCTTGCTTTCGAACCACATGGTTCCGGGCTCATTTCCACTGCGTGACACCTCAGACAACAAGTGTCTCCTACTATAGCCTCGGGATGACCAAAGCCTTGTGAATGGATCTGGTAGACTGAAACTGAAAGAAGCCCATCGTATATATATATATATATATATATATATATAAGCATAGTAGCTAGTTAGAAAATCTCTATAAGAGATGAAAGTAGTAACTATACTGAGAACTAATGTTTGTCGTCATTTCAACATTGTTGTTCCGTACGAACCGACATTTAGATCGTCTGTCCGTGTCGTCTGTCTGAATCGATTTCTTAAACCATTCGTTGGGCGGTATTGCATTGATGGACCGATTAGAAGTGGGTTCTCTCGCATTTCAGGCGTATTTTGGAGGATGTGTAGATGAATTTTTTATTGCATTTTTCAGTGGTTCAACAATTCCTGTTTGTTTTAATTGTTTTGGTATGATCCCCATGCGGCTGGCCCGGAGAGCAAGAAGAACGATTGGCAAGTAAATACGACCGATTTTCAGGTAAAAATGTTGGCTGAAACTCATGGGCTTACAGATGCGATTTGATGCACTTTGTAATTCGGATTTTAAGAGTCCTCTTTTTTTGTTCTTTCTTTTCTTATTTCTTGTTGTTGGTTCAATGGCTCCTGGTAGATGATCGTATTTCGTGGGCTATCTGTAATGTGAAAAGTGAATGTCGTTTTTAAGGGTTTTGTCTCTCTCGTCGAGGGAAATATGGACTTCCCATCACATGAGCTAAAGTTTTCCAGACTACTATATAAATATTTTACATTTTCTACGCAATTATTTCACACTCCATCGAGACATACGGAGAAGACGAAGTAAATATATTGAAAAAAAAAAAACCCCAAAAAACTATCATTTATTTTTTTTACTAAAACTGACAGTAATAAATCGACCATAGACATGCAAAATATTTTATCATCCAAACATATTTTTTTAAATCATTCAACCATTATATGTCTCTATGAACGGTCTCGTTGACTGCACCAATGACATTGCACTTTCTCACTTGCTTTGCCATTCGAGTCTCGCGTGCTTCTCGCTACTTCTCAACGTATTTGTTTTTATTATACATGCAATGACTGACCAAATTGTTCGTTATTATTCCTGAAGATTCGAGAAAAGAAACCGTTATAAAATTGGCAATAGAAAATTATTTCAGCTTTATTCTTTCTTTTGCTACACTAATATTGATAATACGTACATTGTACTTCTGTATAATAAATACTTCACACACACACACATACACATGTATATATATGTGTATGTATGTAGGGGCGGTACCTTTGCATGTGAGTGTATGTATGTATGTATGTATATATATATATATATATATATATATATATATATGTACATCTCTGTCTGTCTCTATGTACATACATACATACATACATACATACATACATATATACACAAATTTATAGTTGCATGTACATGTAGTTAGGTGTGTGTTTCTAGGTCACTCTGATATAAAACCAAATATGCAAGGAACGGCATCCATTATTTTGGGCATCTTTTGCTTGCTCATGAGACCATGGCACTCCTACATAGGAACTGGATATTTTGCCTTGGCTTGTCTCTGGCTTATGTCAATCGGATGAAGAAGTTCTGTGAGGTGCTGTGCAAGCCTTATTGGACATAAAATTTTAGCTTGCGCAAACACTCTCGAAGAAACTTTCCAATGCTCCGTTGACAAGGAGGGCGCTGCATCGAGCATGGAAGGCACGGGCACAAACTCGTGTGAATAATCTCATGCACGTGCATTGCTGAAATTTTGCATGGTGATGGTCAGCAGTAATGGTCTTCCTCGGTCACGAGTGGTCAGCCATCATCATCATCATCATCA
>NC_068984.1:101190831-101192689 GCF_001194135.2 Octopus bimaculoides | reverse complement strand
TGTGACACGTTTAAATAAAAGGAGTCCTCTGTTTTTCCATTCGTCATCATATCTCCTTTTTGAGTTCGCACGGTCGTCCCTTACATATATATTACTGAGGTGTACTTGCATAACAAGTGACTTGATCTAAGATCGTGTGCTGAAACAAAAACAATTGCAGCGTGGAAGATGTTTGTAAGCCATTTAATAACACACGCAAAAAAAAAAGAAAACCGTTAAATTCACTTCAACATTTAAATTTAAATGTTGAAGTGAATCCAACGGTTTTTTTGTGTGTTCTTAAATGGCTTAAAAACATCTTCCACGCTGCAATTGTATATACATATAATGTTCATGATGACTGGCTTTATTCTAATGGGTCGATGTTCTGGGGGAAGAGAAAGAACAGATGTTAGTTCGATGTTAGTGGAGTTGTGGTGGTGGTCGTTAGAACGATGAAGAAAGGTGGAGAGGTGTGTGGGTTTGGGCTCTTTGTGTCGAGGAGGTACCAGACGAGAGTAGCCAGAACTGTAGCGAGAGAGAAGATAGAGAGTGGGGAGAGGGCGATTGCAGTCCAGAGTTTGGAGCATGTCCGTTAGTGATTTAATGTTAATCAGTCAAATGGCCCTACTCTGGGTGCAGTTTGGGACGTATTTGTGCTGAGCAGCAACGTCACCCTAGGTGTGGGAATCTTATACAATGCCAGCAGCTGTTAGTGGGTGGCATATTTTCTGGTCCTGAAGAGAAGAGCCGACCTTGAGGATGAAGTCTTTGATAAGTTAGGGGTGTTCTTTCGCCAGGAGAGATTCTCGATCAAGTATTTGGAGTGTGGTGAAAGCGTTTAGCTTAATGATTAAGGTGTTACATTCACAATTTCAGGATTATGGTTTCGATTCCTGCACTGGGCATTGCGTTTGGTTTTTGAGTTAAACATTTGATCTCATGTGCCTTTGCGATTACTTCGACCATTTGACGTGTGGAACACTGTGCACCTGTTCAGGCAACGCCGATTTAATGGAAAGTATGAGCTAATCTACAACATATACATTTGATCCCTATAAAAAAAAATCATCCGTGTAGGCTTTTCTGAAGGAATTTGCGGAACCTCATCTGTCGGCTACAACTAAAGCGTATTTGGAGTTACAGTAAGGACTTTAGCTGAGTGCTGCTAATATTTAGCAGGTGCTGAGAAGCTTTCTTCATGTGAGTAGTTCTTGAAAGTTTTTTCTGTTAAAACAAATAAACATTAGCATGGCCTCACTGAAAGATACTCTCAACGTTTCTGTGCTTGGAGTCAATGCATGTGTGTGGTGCCAGGATTGCTTGTGGATTAAGACATGGCTGGAGAAAGTTAGAGACAAATGAAGAGTTGTGTAATGGCGTTAGGGTAAGTTTTGTTGGATGGAATGGTAAGTAGGTCATTCATGTATAGAAGTAAGAGAACGGAGGATGAAACAAAACCCTGTGGTACATCAGAATTATTGGAGAGTGGGTCGGAAAGAGTCCTGTCAAAACATGCTTCGGTGATGGGATCAGATAGGAAGCCACCGATCCAAGGGATGAGAAATGAGTGAAACCGGTAGGTGGGAAGTTTTGATAGTCGATTCACATGTCAGACGTGGTCCTACACTTTGTTGATATCTAGGGCATCAGCATTGATTTCATCGAACTTCATTTCGCACTCTCACACGCGCCCCCCCCCCACAATTTTACATGTCAAGATACACAAACACAGATACGCACATACATAAACACATGCCCAAACACAAAAATATGCAAACATGCAGTGTTTATGAATATATATATATATGCATATATGTATGTAAATATATATATGTACGTATGTATATATATATTTATGTTTATATGTGTATATATA
>NC_068984.1:101186284-101188555 GCF_001194135.2 Octopus bimaculoides | reverse complement strand
ATATATATATATATATATATATATATATATATATATATATACACACACACACACACATATGCATACTTAGGTATATGCACACACGCACATACATACAAACACCCCTCCCCCCACACGCGCGCACATATATGAGGAAATAGGTAGGTAGATTGATAGATACATAGATAGATGATAGATCTGTTTGCATTATTATCAACCTATTTTCTTTGTGCATTATTGCATTTCACTAAGTGAATGATGCTGTTGTTGTTGTTGTTATTGTTGATAATATTGTTGGTGTTTCTGGTGGACATATTTATCATATGAGTTACAAAAATGGTGTAGCTGCATCTGGTGAGGTTGCTACAGCTGTTGGGTGGTTGCTTTTGGTGTTGCTTTGGTGGTGCCGGTGATGATGGTTCTGATGCCGGAATACAGGAATACACAATAAAGCTCTCTAATGATTGAAGTGAGTAAAAATAAACACAATCACTGCCAACTCTATCACCGCAACAACAGCAATAACAAGACAATAGACAACACATCGTGCATCAAAATGCAGAATTAAAAAGTTATATGTGTATGCCTGCATCGTATTCGCATATAACTCACAAATGTCCACGTGCAAATTTTCACATCCACATAGACATTCCCATTAACGTACAAATATATACAAATGTGTATGTGCATGTGGTGACGGATATTTGTACATATGTTTACACACACATATGCTTTGAATACGCTTTTATATAGATGTATATGTTCCTAGAATCGTACAGATATCGATGTGTATAAATGTACATATATACATAGAGGAGGAGGGAAAAGAAATAAAAAGGGAGAGAGAGAAGAGAAGGGTGGAGACAGAGAAGAAGGAGAAAATGGGGAGACATGGAGGGAAGGAGAGAGGGAGAGAGAGAGAGAAGTATAGACAAACAATTGTTCAATAAAATACATTTTAATTCGTCCAAAAATGAGGCAGATATACATGAAAGTGCTCAACAGAGGATTCAAGACGAGTTGAATGCATATGTGTGCGTGTGTGTTTGTGGCTGTGAGGTAAGAGGATTACTTCCCAATCACACGTTCTGGGTTCAGTCCTACTGCCTTGCATCTCGAGCAAGTGTCTTGTACTATTGCCCTGGGCCGAACAAAGCCTTGTGAGTGGATTCGGTAAACGGAAACTGAAAGAAGCCCGTTGTATATATATATATATATATATATATATATAGTTGAAATTTACAGAAAAACAAAAGATGAAGACAGGTGTATGAACAACAAGCAGGTGTATTAGTTTGACGCTCTGGAAAGTGAGAAAGTCTTTTGCGTTTCGAGCCTATGCTCTTCAGAAAGGAATGAGAGAAAATAAACAGAGAGAGAATAAAAAAAACTTGGAGATTTAGCGATCAACCATGGGAGTTGACAGTTAAATTCCAGTTAACTGTCAACTCCCAATAGATTTAACTCTAAAGGGTTGCAGACTATATACTGCATAAAATCTTATAAATAAGATAAAGATAAAGATAGAACAACTATCTCATCATTTCTTTTTCTTGACCTCTACTATTTTCCTCTGCTACTCTCTAAATTATAGTAGGCTTTAGAAATACATTTCCTCCTAAATTCCTTCTGCCACAAACATAGTAAAAGAAAGCAATGTAAGTGTTTTGGTTTCTAGTACTGATGTAAAATGTGCTAAAAAAAATGGTTTACCCATTATATTGGAAATCTATATGGTCGCCTGCGTCTGAGGTGAGCGGTTTCTTTCAAACCGATGTAATGTTTTCATTGATCGATTAAATGGAGCCGCTTGAAACGGACTTAAGCATTGATAACTGGACATTCTTGTTACTTATTTGTCTTTTATTCACCTAACTTCGAGCTCTGCGGACTATACCGAACTGGCTCGGTGCCTCAATTTAAGTACCTAATTCAACTGAATCTTAATTATGTATATATATATACATATAGACTTACTTGGAAGAGGGCGTGTGGCGTTCGATCATTTAATAATATAAATAATATATAAATATATGCATATATCCATACATATATGTACACACCTACATCTATATGTATACATACATGCATATATGGGTACAGGACATCACAAAAAACGTTAAACACAATGAGAAACGAAAACATAAAGACGAAGACAGAAAACGAATTTTTTTCGAACAATGAAAAAATAAAAACAAACAAACAGAGAAGTGAGACATGCAACATAAAGAATATTTCCCTTCATCAGTTGTCCCTGTCCATCAACTCTATGTTTGTCTTTTTTCGTTGTTA
>NC_068984.1:101183640-101185920 GCF_001194135.2 Octopus bimaculoides | reverse complement strand
TATATAATATAAATATATGTATGTATGTATGTATGTATGTATGCATGCATGCATGCATGTATGTATGCATGCATGTATGTATGTATGTATGTTTGTTTGTATGTATGTGTGTATGTATGTATGTATGTATGTATGACCGCAGTCAAATGACTGAAACAAGTTAAAGAATAAAAGAGTATACACTACCACCCACACAATCATGCACCCAATCACACACATAAGCACGCGCTCGTAATCACACACACATAGGCACTCGCATATATTAGCCCAAGACTGCATTGCTACGATCCTTTGCCAGCTACAGTAAAGTTCATGAAAAAGGCACCATTATTACCACCCCTTCATTCTGCTGATGGTACCTCGAAGGTCTCGAAACGTTTAAGGGTTAGCGGATAAGGAACACTATTGTTTCGAACTAAACATAAAGGTCTAAATGAGGAAATACGATAAATCGTTAACAGAAAAGATCAAAGTCGGTCACAACCATGTCTTTAATATATCATATGTCATATCGTACACACACACACGCACACACACATACACACACACACATACACACACACAGAGTGGCAAATCAAAATTAAAAACAAAATAAAGACAAAAACAACAAAAGTCAAAAGGACGTGGACAGTGAATGTATTTGGTTGACGTTCAGTTTAAGATGAAGAAAAAAAAAAAAAAAGGGTGTGTGACGTTTCGGGCATGGCTCGTCGTCAGAAACAGGAAAGAGGAAAGGTCAGGAGAGAACGAAAAGAACGGTCCGAGAAAAGCACGTGCGTGGTTACATGGCTGATGTACTTATGCACATCATCAGTGATGTTTCTTGTGGCCATTGTTTCGGGTCTTTCACCATGAGACTCCCCCAGCCTGGTGATCCAGTAACGTTTGATCAAGTCCCAGTTTGTATCCAGGTAGCACTAACCCTGGGAGTATTGCTCCTTCCATGATCCTCCTAGTGCACGGAGAGTTCTAGCAGAACCACCTAATATATAGGTATAATGTTGGCATTCCGTCGCTTACGACGTCGAGAGTTCCAGTTGATCCGATCAACGGAACAGCCTGCTCGTGAAATTAACGTGAAAGTGGCTGAGCACTCCACAGACACGTGTACCCTTAACGTAGTTCTCGGGGATATACAGCGTGACACAGTGTGACAAGGCTGACCCTTTGAACTACAGGCACAACAGAAACAGGAAGTAAGAGTGAGAGAAAGTTGTGGTGAAAGAGTACAGCAGGGTTCGCCACCATCCCCTGCCGGAGCCTCGTGGAGCTTTAGGTGTTTTCGCTCAATAAACACCCACAACGCCCGGTCTGGGAATCGAAACCGCGATCCTATGACCGCGAGTTCGCTGCCCTAACCACTGGGCCATTGCGCCTCCACGGTAGGTAGATAGAAGGATAGATAATCTACCCTACATATCCTACTAACGGTGTTACCTTGTTCTCTTACTAAACTATTCGCCAATATCAGCGACTTCGATGTCAGAGTCTCCATGAATGCTAGAAAGCCAACCTTGTTTCACGATGATTTCCACTGGGTGAAGAAGGAAGGCGACCCACTTTTCAATGTAGATATGGGAAGCTACGGTGGGGCGGAGATCGCTGACTTCGTCATGTCATTTATCCTGGATACTCTTAGGAAGTGCACTCCCTCCCAAAGCTCGGCCCTGTACAGGGACGACGGTCTGGCAATCTCAAGCCATATAAACAACCACACCATGAACAAGTTCCGGAAGGATCTGGTGAAGATCTTTAAAAAATTCGGAATATCTATAGAGGTCACTACCAGTTTAATAAATGTAGACCTGAAGACGGGCAAGTACTATCCTTACTGGAAGCCCAACGAGAAAACCATGTATATTCACCGAAATTCCAACCATTCTCAGCTTATAATCAAAAACCTAGTCACAAGCATAAGTTGGAGAATCTCTGAACTATCAGCCGAGAAAGAACTCTTTTACAGGGCTACCTCTCCTTATAATGAGGCAATAACAAGAAGTGGATTCACTGAGAAGTTAGTATATAAAGAGGAAAAATTTGACAACCGGTAATCATCATCAAGAAAAAAAAATGTTAACTTGTTTGCGCGATTTATATGAAGTGGGCCCAGCTTACCAACGCTCACGCCCATGTATGTATGTATGCATGTATGTATGTATATATGTATGTATGGATGGATGGATGGATGCATGTATGTATGTGTGTGTATATATATGTATGCATGTATGTGTGTTTGTGTATATATATGTATGTATATATATGTATGTATGTGTATGTATG
>NC_068984.1:101180877-101182284 GCF_001194135.2 Octopus bimaculoides | reverse complement strand
CTTATGTCAATATTTACATGCATATTTATCTATAACTTTCTATATTTATATATATATGTATATATCTATAAATATACACACATATATATATATGTTTGTACATTGTGTGTGTGTGTGTGTGTGTGTGTGTGTGTGTGTGTGTGTTAGTTTCCAGGACAGTTCTACTTTGTGCCTCGACCGTTTTTTTGGCTGCCAAATCCACTTACAAATTAGGATCCAGAAAGTGTTTTCCTTATCTGTCACATGCTTCTGTTTAACACCATTTCTTTATAATCGATGCAAATTATTTAACATTAATTTAAGAACACAATTCAGCCATTTGTCTTTCAGGTCTTTTTTCTTATTCAGTTATGTTACAATTTGTAATCTTTTACTCCTGTGTTTGCATTCACGTTTTGTTATGACCATAATTTTTACTGACTAAAATCGGTGCTACTTAAACGTGTGGTCTACCGCAATATCCGTAGTCTACGCCGTGAAATGACTTGATCTGGGTTAGGTTAGGTTTTAGGGTTAGGGTTTAGGGCTAGGGTTTAGGGTTAGGGTTAGGATTAGAGTTAGGGGTTAGGGTAAGGGTTATGGTTAAAGATTAGGGTTAGATTTAGGTTTAGGGTTAGGATGTAAAATAACGGTTTAGGTTAGAGTTAGTTCAGGGTCAAGGTTAAAGTTTAAAGTTAGGATCAGGATTAGGGTTAGGGCTTAAGGTAAGGGTTATGATTAAGAATTAAGGGTAAGGTTAGGCTTTATGATTTAGGGTTAGGGTTAGGTTAGAGTTAAGTTAGGGTTAGAGTAAGGATTAGGATTAGGGTTTGAGTAAAGGATTTGGTTAAGGATTAGGAGTTAGAGTCAGGTTTCGCTTCAGGGTTAGAATGCACACTAAGGTGCAAACGGCCAGGTAGACTGCACGGTTATGTGACAACCTAAAATCTTTGTACCGCCGCATTTATTATATTTCGGCATACTGCACTTTCTTCACAATATATCCTCGCCCTTTTATCTAGATAACTGATTTTATGAATTCGTTTTGTTTATGGTAAACTGATTTGAAATATCAACTTAACATTATTTCACTGATAACATTAAGCATTTGCCCGAAATTATCAAAACTCAACAGGTTGCTGTAAACGTTTAGGAGTGAAACTTTATGCGGAATGATTAAACATCGCAAATAAGAACGCATCTCAGCAATCTCTTTATGAGTGACTCATTTTTTTTTTTAATATATGATACATGCAAGAAATAACACTACACACATTCGCGCTCGTGGCGCGCACAAACATATATGTAGGCATATATACATCAATATGTGTGCGTGTGTGTGTATGTGTGTGTGTGTGTGTGTAAATATTGTACATCGTATTAGTTTGGAAAATGTATATACACTTCAACTGATTCCTATGGTTAGTT
>NC_068984.1:101179079-101180369 GCF_001194135.2 Octopus bimaculoides | reverse complement strand
TGATGGTGATGAAGCTTATAACGATGATGATTATGGACATGATAATGATGTTTATGTGGACGAAGATGACCATGTTGTTGGTTTCGATTAAGTTTATTATAATGGTCGTAATGGCGATGGTGGTGGTGGCGGTGGTGGTGGTGGTAATAATGACGACAACAATGATGATGATAATGACGATATTAGTGATTATGGTGATGAAAATGATTAAAATATTGATAATGTTAGTGATGATGATGATGATGATGGTGATGGTTGTTGTTGTTGTTGTGGTAGTGGTGGTGGTGTAAGTGGTGGTAGTGATAATGGTTGTGGTGGTGGCGGAGTGTTTCCCCCTTTGATTCAATCCGAACCTGACAGCCAATATTTACTCCAGCTCATCGCGTTTGGTTTTCAATAAAGAACATTTTGAGGAAGATTACTTTACCAATTCCACGTGAGCAATCATTCTTGCCCTCCTATTGTTACCTTAATAAAAGTATTGAACGTTCCCAGCAACCAATAATACACACACACACACACACACACACACATATACATATATATATATATATACATACACACACATGCATACATATAGATATATACAAGCAGGCGTACACATATGCACACTTTACCTATGTATATATGTGTGTAATACGTTGACATGTATACATATATGTATGTGCGTGTGTGTGTGTGTGTGTGTGTGTTTGTGTGTCTTTGTATCTGTGGTTGTTCCCTACCCCATTACTTGACAACCAGTGTTGGTATCTTTACGTACCTAAAAATCAGCGGTTCGACAAAACAGACCGATGCAATAAGTACCAGTCTTACTTTTGTCTTAATGATTCTGATACGCACTCTATACCATCTTTTTACTCTTTCGTCTTTCTCTCTCTTATTCTTTTACCTCCTCTTCTCCCACAATTCTATCCTATTACTCTGTCATTCTCTCTCCCTCACTCCTCCTCCGTTACTCACGTGACTCCCATGTGACCATCGGCCATCTTTCTTCTCCTAACTTGTGTTTCTTTCTTTCTCTCCGTTGTAGCTGGAACAAGGGAGACGTGTTCCTTTCTGTTTCCTGTCCAAGCTTGATTTACGCATTCGCCACCACAACCTCGTTTAAGCTTAGCAGCCCTTCCAGTTTGTTTTCACTCTCCTGGTTGTGTTACCAATTTTGACACTCCGCAAAATCCCAAATTTTATTTAAGTTGCTTTGCGGGAGCAACTGTTTTATTGAAAGCGTATATTGTTGTTTTTCATTTGTATCTGTCATTGTTCGAAAAAATAGTTCATATCCCATGT
>NC_068984.1:101177176-101178398 GCF_001194135.2 Octopus bimaculoides | reverse complement strand
ATATGCAACGGGCTTCTTTCAGTTTCCGTCTACCAAATCCACTCACGAGGCCTTAGTCAGCCGGATGCTATAGTAGAAGACACTTGCCCAAGGTACCACGCAGTGGGACTGAACCCGGAACCATGTGACCTGGAAGCAAGTTTCTTACTACAAAGCCACGTCTATGCTTATGCACACACATACACACACACACACGCACGCGCGCTCACTCACACACGTATGTATGTCATTATTCAGTTCATTTCTTGCCCATAAAGAACCGGTTTCTAAACTAGATCCAAGGTTCCTTCATTGGAATTTTAACAACAACAACAGGGTATTTTTGTATGTATGCATGTATGTATGTATGTGCAGGTTTGTATGTTTTATGTATATATTCTCATGCATATAGTTACATATCTGGACATGCTCATATATATTTAAATTATAAACTTCTGGACAGTTTTACGGATTTTTACAGTTCCAGTAATGGATTGGATCTGTAGTCTTCAGAACTCTTATACGCTGACGAATGCGATCTGGTAAGTTACTCTGAAACGGGCCTGCAATCTCTTGTATCTCTAGTTGACTTAGCTTGGGATGACTCTGGCTTGACCATCAACTTGAAAAAAAGAAAAAAACGGTTGTAATATATCAATCTGCACGTGGTGCTGTTTGCAACCCCGCTAAAATTTTCATTAAGAGTAAGTTACTTGAGGTTGTTGACACTTTCATCTACCTTGGAATTTCTGTACAAAATGATGGAAATCTGGACACAGAAATACATCTGTGAAATGAAAGGATAGCACAAGCAGTTGGTAGTTTGAAATCATGCGTTTGGCACCAACGACATATAAATAACAATACGAAATTGGCTCTTTACAAATCGATTGTCTTACCATCCCTGTTGTATTCTTCGGAAACATGGGCGTGTTATGAAAGACATTTCAAATTGTTAGAACGATTCCGCCAAAAATGCCTTCGCCGCATTTTAAACATTAAATGGGGCTCTTTTACTTCAGACACAGATGTCTTTGCGTTTGCAGGCATCACATCAATTAATTCAATGATTCTGAAGAACCAAATGAGATGGTCTGGCCATGTTGTTCGAATGACGGATGAACGCACACCCAAACAGCTGTTTTATGGCGAGCTTGCAGAGGGGAAACGCAATCGATGTAAACCTAAAAAGAGATTTAAGGACAGCATAAAACTACCATGAAGTGACTTAGAATGGATCCAA
>NC_068984.1:101176197-101177076 GCF_001194135.2 Octopus bimaculoides | reverse complement strand
GAGAGAGAGGGGGAGAGAGAGATAGAGATAGAGAGAGATGAAGATTTAAGATGTTTTACTATTTGTTAACATATTAAAATCGGAGGCATAATATGAGGTTCAGAATAATGACCTTTGCTCGTAGTAGGCTTTTCGACCGTGTACACGAGCTTCACAAGATTCCTCCATTGGAGCTATTCTGGTTTTACACAGCAGCTGCACCAACATTAGGTGCAATATAGTCTAACATGTATTCTATCTAACATTTCCATTCACCCACAAAACGAATCTTATCAAAGCTAGAGAGATTCTTGAAGACATTTCCAAAGCTAATGTTTTATTAATGAAACACTGTCTCGTTCATCCACCATAGAATAAATTTTGAAGTTAATGAGTAAAGAATTTTGTCATATTCCTATTAACACCTTACTAGTTATTCTGGGTTACGTATTATTTGTAAATCAATCTATACATATCTGTTATTTTTGTTTGTTGTTTCCTTCAGTGTATGTGTGTATGTATTTCTTGGAATACATGTTTACACACACACACACGTGCGTGCATATGTTTGTCTCCCTCACCCGTCTTCTTTCATTTTCTCACTATATATATCTATATAAGTGTATATATATATACACACACACGTATATATATATATATATATATATATATATACACACATACACACACAAACATACACATATGTGTATGCATGTAAGTATTTATGTATGTGTATGTCTGAGCGTTTGTGTGTGTGTGTGTGTGTGTGTCAACATGCACACGCACGCACACACAATCATACGCACTTAAACGCGTAAAGGCATACGCACAAACACATATATTGTCGTTCGACTGTGTTGCATGAATTAGAATAATTTATAAAATAATAAAAACAACAAG
>NC_068984.1:101174412-101175481 GCF_001194135.2 Octopus bimaculoides | reverse complement strand
ATATGCATAGATACAAACACACACATGCGCACACATTCTATCGTATAGCTTTGTAAATTTTTTAATTGTGCTATTTTGTATTTCATGAATATTTAATTATACAACGCCCACTCGACTTGTAAAATTCCAAACCAGACGAAATGCTGATTTCGATGTTGTCCCACCTTTTTTTATTTTTCCACATTTCCAATTTTAAATATTTTATTATACAATAGAATTTCTCTCTACCGGAAGCATCCCTGGGCCTTTATTTGTGCCAACTCTTCTATTCTTAGTCTTGTGTTTGTTTGTGTTTGTTTCAGTGATTGTTGGACTCCGGCCATTCTGGAGTACCACTCTGAAGTGTTTAACCAAACAAATGGACCCTAGTATTTGTTCTTTTATGTGTCTGGTATGTATTCGATCGATTTCTTCAACCGAACCGCTAGATAACAGGGATCGCAAACAAACCAACACCGCTTGTCAAGTGCTGTGAGGCACTCACCAAAACACGTACACACATATATACAAGCACACTTATCTATCTATCTATCTATCTATCTATCTATCTATCTATCTATCTATCTATCTATCTATCTATCTACGACAGGCTTCCACACAGTTTCCGTCAACCGAACTCAGTCACAAAGCATTGGTCGATCTGTAGCTGGAGCACAAGACATTTTCCAAAGGAGCCGCGCATTGAGACTAAAACCGAAACCACGTAATCGCGACGCGAACTTCTTAACCACATAGCCATCTCTGAACCTGTACATGAGAAACTTGAAAATATCATTTCTCACATCAATAAACGGTTTATGTTTTTTTACCATATTCTTTGAAAGCATCATGCCGCAATACACATTTCTCTTCGATTCAACGTTAACCGCTGGAAACTGTTTACGTATCTCATTTACAATACATTTTCTGATTCAAGGTAAATCCATATAAATGGAGGAAACATTCCTTGATTAGAAATTAAAGCTTTACAAATTAAAGCTTTACAAATTAAAGCTTTACAAATTAAAGCTTTACATGTCCGTTTTGTCTTGCATTTCCCATATCATCCATATATACTTCTTTTGTATAA
>NC_068984.1:101171949-101173591 GCF_001194135.2 Octopus bimaculoides | reverse complement strand
CTATATATATATATATATATATATATACTACGTGTGTGGAAAATGTACTACATATGTCGGAAATTCTGTCCGTGGATGTGTTTGTGGAGTTGTTAGCTAACTCCTACATCGTTTTATCGATTTTGATGAAACTTGACACGTGAGTAGAACTCATGTCTGGGAACCTCATGACATACCCAGAGAAAATCGATAATAGGGACTCTGGAAGGGATCCTTATATATATCTAATATATTTTGTTTTAGAAACCAAGGGAAATAACCCATTCGCCTCCGGAAGGCATCCTTATATATAGTCAAGGGAAATAACACATTCATTTTCCCAAATTATTTGGTAAAAATGAAATTGAGCATGCTTATTTCTAAGTATTTGAACTCTTATTTTCGCAATTTATCCAGTACTACCCTCAAACAGGTAAATAATATTTTTCTAAACAATAGATCCACTTATTTCGGTTAGTGACTTATTCACGAATTCACCAACACTAGCGCCCTTCAGGGTAATATTCTCTGGGAACGCACAAAAGCCCTTTTCAGAGTTATTTGCTTTGAATTGTTATTTTCTGATATCTGATTAGCCTGTTATTAACATGCTTCACGATTTTAGTATATATACCTTATTAGTATTTCCTCCTATGTTCTATATACTTTGGGAACGCATTAAAGCCATTTTCGAGGCTACTTTATTTGAATTCTTACTATCGGGTAACTAATTTCATGCTATTACATAACTGACTTCACAGTTTGGATATTCATAACTTATTGGAAATTCCTAAAAACAGGATCATGTGTAAGACAGTTGAGTATTCTCTGTAAATGCACAAAAAGCGTTTTAAGGACTACATACTTTGTATTGTTGTTATTGGATTAGCGAAACAATTATGAGAACCGAACCAGTTATTGGATACGTCAGCTAGTATATATATATATATATCTCGGTGGTTATATTATATAGTATTAGTAACTGTAATAGGTTTGTGTGTCTATATCAGATAGCATTGGCAATACAAAAAAAAAAAACAGTTATTGGTACCTACAATAGGTAATATTGTTGTTCCCTATTAGTTACTGATGGGTAAAATGCTGTATCGAACACTATAATATTTGTTATTGGTAGCTATTGTATACGTCATTAGTGAATACAGTCGTTATTTCCTGCTTAAAATACCATATACACAAAAACATATACTTACGCACGTATATGTAGGTTTGTGTGTGTAAATATATATATATATACAGATGTATACGTAATACGTGGGTGTGCGTGTTTATGTGTGCGTACGTATATATTACGATATAGTGTTTGCATGCATCTACCATATTTACACAGCTGCATTGACCTAGAAATTCCGAATCAACCAAATGGCACACTCCCAAATTTACCTGTTAGTTAAATGAAGAGGGAAAACACCTCTATGCCCCCCCCCCCCCCGAAATACACATACACACACACGTACACACAAACGCATACACACATACACAAACACACACAAATCAACGCAAGCGTATGTGCATATGTGTTTGTGGGCTTGTGAGATAGTATATATATGTATTGTACGGCTCAATGTAGTTATTAGTGAAATGGTAAAGTGTCTGTAAAAAAGACTATACGTATATATATATATATATATATATATATATACAC
>NC_068984.1:101162394-101171404 GCF_001194135.2 Octopus bimaculoides | reverse complement strand
TGCGCGCGCGCATGTGCGTGGATGCACGTGTGTGTATGTGTATATATGTGTGTGTGTGTGCGTGTATGTGTGTTTGTTTGAGCTTCTCTATAAACTTTCCGTTTGAAGGTTACATTTCTCTTATAATTGGACATTTCATCCAATTAATGGTATATTCTGGTGTTATGATGTATCTTCCTTTCTCTCGAAGGATGTTACTCTCTCACCCCATATTCTTTCACTACAAATATACTATATGTGAGTGTGTGCGTGCGTGCGTCCGTGCCACTATATATATACACACACATGTATTTTTTGTACATATGTGTGTATTTGTGTGTGTGTATATATATATTTGAGCATGCGTGTTTATGTATGTGTATGTTAATTTATACGTATATGCTTATATATGTGTATTTGTTTGTTTGTTTGTGTGTGTGTGTGTGTTTGTGAAGTGAGTGTTTGAGTTTGCATGCTTGTATGTATGTATATATGTATGTATGTATGTATGTATGTATGTATGTATATATGTATAATAGACTCACTCATCAAGAACGGTGTAGGAGCTCACGTTAACAAACAAGAGGATGCAGTCACACGGGCAACCCGAGGAGCGTGAAAACTCCTCTTTTACCACACCTAGTGTGTGTCCCCAAGTGATGAGACTGACGAAGGGATCGCGTATTTATAATTACAGACGCGCTTCATACGTCCTCCGTCGCATTGTCAACGACAAGCACTTTCGAGATATAAATGGAAAATGGTTTGTTACTGTACAAACTGAATAAAGAATTAGTTTTTGGTGTAGCACATTTCCGCAGACTCTACATCATTCTCTTATGTCTGTATCTCCTGAACTCCAGACCAGTGTGCAGAAGTGTCAGATATAACAGAGCTTTTCAGGGTAGTTAGAAATGCGTAACCCAATCAGATCAATGCTGATATCTCTTACCGCAATGGACATGATATGTGATAATTCTTTTGCTGAAGTTTTTATATTAATACCACTCATACACTCATGTGACTTGCAGACATAAATTGGAATATACAAAATAACATATGTAACCGCAATGTTATTTTAACAAATCACCAGCTGCCGTGATTGAAAATTTTGAGCGTGTTTACTCCTGCTTTGCTAGCAAAGGGCATAGGTCGAAACTTTCCATGAGGTACTCTTCTGGAAACTTTCCTAAGCTAATACTCACGCATGCGGACGCACACACATGCGCACAAACACACAAGTATAAATATATATATGTATATATACATATATACACATGTACATATATATGTTACGAACATACGTACACGTTTACTTGCGCACGTATATACACATACAGACACATACATACACATGTGTACACATACACACACACACACATATGCATACAATATATGTATGTATAAGCGCGCGTGAGTGTGTTTCTGTGTGTATGTGCGTGTGAGTGTATGCATGTGTGTATCTATGTGTGAGTGTAGGTGCGTATGTGTACATTTGTGTGTATTTGTGTGTGTGTGTGAATTTTTGTGTGTGTGTGTGCGTGTGTGCGCACGTATCGTTTTTCAAATATAGCAAGAGGAATTTCTCTGTGTGTACATAAAAATCAGTTTTTTTTTGCTTCTTATTTAAAATTGTTTAATGATAGTGTATAACTTGGAACATATCTTTGAGGTAGAAGTCATGTGAATTTGATTCATTCTTAAATGCTTGTACTGTATCTTACACCGCTGCAAGCCTCTCCTTTGTCTCTGAATTCCAAATATACCCTGAAAGAGCTGCGGTGTATTTTTAGGTAGCAATGTTAGAACAAATAGTTGTGCCAGTGCAGGTAACTCTTGAAGAAATGCACTGTAATCTTATCTAGTTCACTGATGTGTTAGAGGTGGTGACATCTGCCCAGTAAATATTCTACGTTTGTTTTCAGTAGTATTGCATTGCGGTTATTGGTGGCTTTAGACATTTTTCACTCAACTGTATTTCACATTTAATGTTGTTCTTGTATGGCCGATATAGAAATGATTTCAAATGAGAGAGCAAATGATTTGCAGTATGTGTTTATACACTAACATTGAACTGTGAGCTATGTCATATAAAATTTCTTTTCCTAATATTTTTAGGAATGTTGTTAGATATGTTGGTGAGTACTTTACTTTTTCTTAGTATCGGCTAGTGACAGACCGTTGCTGTAAGCGTGATTGCACTTATCCTCTTGATGTGATGGATGGCTGGATTCCGTGTGACTGTGCAATGAATGCTACTGAGTTTCTTGAAAGGCTCACGCGATTTCGTGTTTATTTAATTCTGAGGCCCTGGAAATTTACCTTCCTAAGAGTTACTTCAAACAATACAGCTGTGGGTTTAAAACGGCATTTCGGGAACTTTGATGGCCCCATGGGGAGTTTTGTCTGTGCCTTATGATGCAGATTGCTAGGCTTGTTCCTGATCTACGAAACGGAGAACTCTTTTAATTGAGTCAGTATGTACAGAGATGACGGTTTCATGATTCTAAAAGTGCGAATTGGCGTGTAGCTGGCACCCCCAGGATACAAAAATATTACAACATTCAAGAAATTCAACTTCCTAGATGCCAAAAATACAATCTGAGAATTATATCAAGACCTGCCAAAGACTGACGTTAAATATATGCAAATGTATTTGTGTACGTCTATGTGTACTTCTGCGTGTGCGCTTGTGTGTGTGCGTGTGTGTGTGTGTTTACATACATACATACATACATACATGCATACATATACATACATATATATACATACATATATATATATTCACACACAGTCACATATATATATATAGGCATGTATATGTATATCTATCTATCTATCTATCTATCTATCTATCTATCTATCTATCTATCTATCTATCTATCTATCTGTCTATATATATGTCATATGTGGTGTATGTGTGAGTGTGTGTGTTTGTATTATGTGTTTGTATGTATTTTATTACTGTGAAGAGTACACTGCTACTGGAAAATAAATGGAATGGTCGCGGCAGAAACGTCTTTCATCATAGGTCAGTCGAACAGCGCTGATCTGGGGTTAAGCAACAGCGTCTTTCTCTTTGTTTCTTTTTCCTTCTTCTCTCTTTCGCCCGTTAACACGCGCGCACGCGCGCGCGCACACACACACAACACGTGACGTATATACACATTGGTTTCAAATTTTGGCCAGTAATTTCGGGGGAGGGGGTAAATCGATTACAACTTGTTTTATCGACTCCGAAAGGAAGAAAGGTAAAGTCGACCTCTGCGAGTAAAATTTGAAAGAAACCAGGGAATTGAAATGCCAAATGGGCAAACAATGAGAGCGATTGAGATAGGACAGTGGTATAAACACTTGGGAATACAGGAGACAGATGAAATTTAAAAAAATGAAGAAATGAAACAAATGAGAAGTAGGGAGTACATAAGGAGAGTAAGAAAATTATTGAAGGGAGTACATAAGGAGAGTAAGAAATTATGGAAGAGGCTTAATAACAGTAGAAGAATGTGTACAGATGGAAAGAAAAAGCCTAGTAGAGTATTTACGGAACAGCACAGAAAAACTACTGAAGACAGTAAATAAAGATCTGGTGCTCAAGCACAGGAGAAAAGGGCAAGAATGAAATGCAAAGAGAGCGTGTCAGACAGATTGAAGAGAAACCACTGCGTGGCCAATTTTGCCCGGCGTGTTAACGATTTTGTCATCTTGCCGCCTTAATAATAATAATAATGATGATGATGATGATGATGATGATGACGACGACGACGACGACGAGGATGACGACGACGACAACAACAACAACAACAACAACAACAACAACAACAACAACAACAACAACAACAACAATAACAACAACAACAACAACAATAATAATAATAATAATAATCAGGAAAGTATCAGATAGCTGAAAAGAACGAATAGCATGGTACCGTAGGCTGCAAGTAGTTAGCCCGCTACGCATGTAAGACTCTAGGAGCTCCAACAAAACCTGTGATGAGGAGAAAATAATAATGATGATGATGATGATGATGATGATAATGATGATTAGCGCGACGGGCAAAATACATAGTAGCATTTCGTCCGTTTTTCTGCTCTGAGTTCAAATTCCGCCGAGGTCGACTTTGCCTTTTATCTTCTCGGTGTCGATAAAATAAGTACCAGTTGAACATTGGCCTGCGCCAAAAGTCAAAACCATTATTATTATTATTATTATTATTATTATTATTATTATTATTATTATTATTATTATTATTATTATTATCATTATTATTTACTTTTGATCTGCATGTTTTTGTTACAATCACTCTCCAAGACACGCACAGCGTCCTTGGGCGAGTGAAGGATAAGAGATATTACAGTATGACTGAAAGCTTGGACAGGAGAAGTGGCAGGGGCAGTAGTGAAATATCTTCATGTAATGCAGCACATACATTTAAATTGACAGAGTTTTCTAAGGATGTGGGCAGTACTTGTCAGCACAATCTTTTGGATTTCTCTGAGACATGGTTCTCCTGGGATATGACATCCCTTTCTTATCATACCACAATAAAAGGAACAGTTATCGCTTTAAGATGCCACATCTTTTGTATTTCAGATCCTTTATATTCAATTTCCAAATCCTTATATTTACTTAATTTGTCAAACTCCTTTACAGACATATTTTTATCAGTAGTCCCCAAGTATTTTCTTTTCTGTTTTTAATGACTATGTCTAGCCGATTAGCCTGGATCGTTCTGTCGGTGTCTACTGGAAAATCCCAGAGGATAGTGTCATTTTTACCTTCAACGACTCGCTCAGGATGATGTTCATACCAGTAAGCAGGAGTGCTGATTTTGTAGTGTTTACATAGTTTTCAATGTAAATACTGTCCTCCCCTATTTTTGTATTCGATTGGTGTCAGCACAGGACATCCTGACACAAGATGGTCTATAGTTTCATCAAATTTATCACAGAATCTGCATTTAGGGTCAGAACCGTTTTGAAGAACGTTAGCCTGGTAGTTTTTGGTAAGCAAGCTTTGATTTTGTGCCGCCAATATGAAACCTTTAGTCTCTGCTTTCAGTTCTGAGCTTCTCAAAAACTGATGGGTTGTTGCTTGGTCTACATCAGCACTTCGGCTTCGAAGTGTATACTGTCCATGCAGAGGCTTCTGGCTCCATCGCTCCTTAATTTGTGTCTTCCCGTTCTTTTTTGCAGTCTGTTTGATCCATTTTGCTTTTTCTGTGGTAGTGGTTGCAAGTTCTTCATCTTATTCAGGTTTAATGTCAAGTTCCGTTGAGAATTTGTAAGCTTCCTTGACAATAGAATGTTACTTTTGCTGCTTTCGTGTTTGCACACAAGTCGCAGCATCCAGTCCTCTGTACTAGATAAGTACTTGTTCATCGCTATTGTGGAGGTCTTATAGCACACTTCTACCTGCATCATTCCTCTTCTCCGATTACTTATAGATAGGTACAGACGATCAGCGTCTGCTTTTGGGTGGTGCATGCACTTAGATGTTAGAAATGTTCTTGTCTTCCTGCCCAGGCGCTGGAGTTCTGTAAGATTCCAGTTAATGATGCTATTATTATTATTATTATTATTATTATTATTATTATTATTATTATTATTATTATTATTATTATTATTAGAGCCTTATATAGCGAAACCAGTAGAACAATGAGCTAAATCTTTTACCGTATTTAGGTACGACCCGAATTCAAATTCCATTGGTTTGCTCCGAGTTAAAATCCCATTCAAGTTGACCTTGCTTTTCCCTTTTCTGAAATCGATTACCATAAAGTCAATTTTATCGGCTAAACTCCCTCACCATGTGCGGTCCATAACATTGTCATAAATCAATATTTTTTTTATTTGGTTTCATCTATGCTCGAGTATTTCTCTGTTTGTCTGCCTGTCTGCCTGTCTGCCTGTCTGTCTGTCTGGTTGGTTCGACTGGTTGGATGAGTGGATGGTCGTATGGATGAGAGGTTGGATCAATGGTGGTAGAAGGCAACTAAAGGAGTGTAAAAACATAAAGGCAATATACATAATAATGAATGACTAATGGAATTTAGCTGAATGAATTTATCTTATGCGCACAATACTAACGTGCGTGCACTCTCACACACATGCAACGCTCATACACGTACCTGCGCATACCTATACATACCCAATACAAATACGCACACACCAAACACTGACATATATTGTGCATACTAAGTACATACTGGAGTATATACATAAATATTTCTCAGTCACTTTCTTTAGAAGTTAAGCACTGTAAAATGTTAGTAATTTGCAGTTGTTCATTCAAGGCAATTTATAAGTACACACTTCACTTGTTCAGTTTTTCGGTCACTTTAATTTCCTTTCTTCGGTTTAGGAAAAAAATGCCTTGCTTTATCTTCTATGAACTACTATTATAATCAAACCAACAAGAGAGCCTTTAAATCAGTGCTTCTCAACCGGGGTCCATATTGGCCTTGGGGGTCCATATGACCATTGGGGGTACATATGGCCTTTGGGGTCAATATGGCCCTTGGGGCTCCATATAACCTTTGGTGGCCCGTAGAATTTTGTTGTTAAAATTTATCTGCAATAAATTTATTATACTTCTACAATTCACAAAATATTTTCATAACTTTTAATACAATTCCAAATAATATTTAATTATAAAAATATTATATGATTTTTTTAAAACATCGACGGTCTAGGAGGGTCCATCCAAGTAAGATATGAATCAAAAGAGGTCCATAGGTAAAAATGGTTGAGAAACACTGCTTTAAATAGTCGGTCGACCTAATAGAATCAGTAAGCAAATTTCTCTCAAATCTACCTCGTTGTTTTAAACAAACTATTGACCCCTATCGCGCCATCTTCCTATTGATGCTCCGTCCCCTTTTCTTTGTTTCTTGGTTAGTTTATTAGTTTGTTAGTTAGTTACTTAGTTAATTAATTAGTTAGTTGGATAGATTGATAGATAGATAGATAGATAGATAGATAGATAGATAAATGCGTGTGGCAGTATAAGATAGCTAGATAGATAGATAGACAGACAGATAAGTGCATGTGATAGTATAAAAAAGAGGATGGTTAAAAAAAACTGATGGCTATGACAGGAGCACATTTAATCACAGAAATACTTAATCAGGGCTAACCCAATGCTAAATAACAGAAGTCATAACTAGTGGTTACGTGCATATAAAATCCCATTTTTTCCCACCAAAGATCGTGTGAAACAAGCGAAACTTTAGAACTAAATTCTGGGGCAAAATTCACGAGATATTTAAAATGCACACTGTAGATAATGTTGTTCCTACTATATATAAATGTACAATAGTGCATAGATTTACGTAGCTCTATAGTGACATTTATTGAGCAATCTATAACAATTTATCGATAAAAAATATTTTGATTACTAGGCATACATACATGCATACATACATTCATACATACATACATGTGTGTGTATGTGCGTGTATAACAAATAAGAGAAACAGAAAATAAAATTCTTGAAATTATTAATCACAACGATCGTTTCGACCGATCTTGCACGGATGGGATACTGTACAACTGGCTGTAGTGCATCTTTTGGTGCAGCTGTCTCTGGTCAGGTAGCTTTTCAAAAGGTACCTTGCTCAATAAACTTGATTTCGTTTGGTTCTATTATAATGCATGTCATTATTTGCCTGTATCTGGTTGCATACAGGGATTCATGGTTTGGAATGACAAGGAATGGATACAGTTACTTTTTGTTATATATAGGTAACGGACCTTCGTATAGTTAACCGTAAATAAAACACTTATATAAAAAAAATTTTAAAATAACAAAAATATTTTGACAAGTATACAATGAACTGATACTATTCTTACTTTGATAAAGATATATCATTAAATAAAGTCATAAAAAATGAGACAGTCTCATAGAACAGACAAAATACAACGGCACTCCTGGGCGGTTAATTAGAATTATTCGAGCGGCACGATTATAATGTTTTATGGCTGCATACGAAAATACGATCCCCACCTCATCTCTGTCTCACACACACACACACACACACACACACACACACACACACACACACACACACACACACACACACACACACACACACACACACACACACACACACACACACACACACACATAGTACAAATAAAATTGCGTCTAGCGGCGTAATGTATTAACTATATACAGTTACTACTCTACAGCATGAATACTACAAATAGAAGAATACATGCTAATTTGAATGTAGAAATCCCATTTACAGTGTTATTTGCTCCGAGATCCACCGTTTCATAGGAGATCTTTATACACACAAATATATACATGTAAGGTATATATACAAGTATACAGATAGGTATAAGTTTGTATGCTTGTATGTGCGTGTGTATATATATGTGTGCGAATGTGTGCCATTTGTAGCAAGCTTTCACCGGAAAATGCTCACTTTCTACACCGGCTGAAGAAACAAATTGACACAGGAACACCTAGATATCCCCAAAGTGTGATAAATATACACCTATATTTTCTTTACATGGCAGCATTTGGGATTCATTCTCGCCATTCTATTCCACATAGACAGTGGTCATAGTCACAACAAATATCTAATTAGTTGTTGAGTACTTTTAATGAGTAACTCGAATTAGTTACTGAGTACTCTCAGTTAAACGAAGTAAGGATGCGCTTTTGTTACCTAGTTACCACATCTATCTATCTATCTATCTATCTATCTATCTATCTATCTATCTGTGTCTGTCAGTCTGTCTGTCTGTCTGTCAGTCTGTCCGTCAGTCTGCCTGTCTGTCAGTCTGTCTTTCTGTCTGTTTGTCTGGCTATTTGCTTATGTCTGTATGTGTCTGTGTGCTTGTCTGCCTGTCTGTTTGTCTGTCTATCTCTATGTATGTATGAATGTATGTATGAATGTATGTGTGAATCTATCTATCTATCTATCTATCTATCTATCTATATCTATCTATCTATCTATATCTATCTATCTATCTATCTATCTATCTATCTCCATTTATCTCTGTCTCTCTGTCTCTCTGT
>NC_068984.1:101156494-101157905 GCF_001194135.2 Octopus bimaculoides | reverse complement strand
GCCACGCAGTGGGACTGAACCCGGAACCATGTGGTTGGTAAGCAAGCCACTTATTACACAGCCACTCCTACGCCTATACATACATACATACATACATACATACATACATACATACATACATACATACATGCATGCATGCATACATACATACATATGGTCAGCAGAACTCTCAGCTTACAACAAACATGCTGCTCACAGCACCTTTGCAGTGCCTTTCCTCACGCCTATGTTTGGTCTTCTGGGCTGGTCACTACAAGAACTCAGTGAGATAGATGTTCGAACTCGCAAGCTGCTCAATGTTACAGGAAACTTCAGCATGTAGACAGGCTATATACTTCCCACGCCGTGGTCTCAAATCTGTGTCGATGTCATATGAAGCACTGATTGTAACGCTGAAACAGCATCTGCAGCTGAGGAAAGAGACCTATAACTATCTTGCTCGAATTTGTGACCGTGAAACCAATAGCATAGCTAGGATAGCTAATGAACTTGAGGAGAGGCATGAAATAAGAAGTGATATAGACCCCATCGCAAGGATCATTGCTAAAATCTAGTTCACAGAGAAGATAGTACATGGGTATAACACAAACCATAGACTGATCATGTCAACGGCTTGGCATGGAGCACCGACAAGTTTATGAGATTCCATTTTGAAGGCTACATCCACGCAACCCAAGAACTAGAGACCCCTACCAAGTACCTACAACACGAAAGGTAGAAAACGTTGACAGCAGCAAATGTAGGTTGTGCAAGACCAAGACTGCAGACATCAACCACATTATTGCCATCTGTGAGAGAATGTATTCCAGAGATTATCTTCCCATGGGACATGATACAGTGGCCAGAATAGTTTGTAGCAGGATAATTAAAAAGAGAATACCTACAAAAGAAGTTGACTATACTGAGACCGATGGGTCAAAAGATACTAGTGGAACTTGAAACCAACCGTCAAGTTAAAACACAACTGGCCAGATATCGTTGTGTGGGAACACACACACACACACACACACACAAAAATGTTCTGTTGTGGAAATCAGCTGCCCCGCTGGACACGAATGTGGTTAGAAAAATATGTGACGGACTGTTTTTTTCTTTTCCAAAATGCCACGGCATCAAATCTTACGGCGATACACATGTTACATTATCTAATGTTGTTGAATTGAGTATATTACTCAACAAGCTTTCGGATCGGTGCTCTGGACATGAAAAATGGGTCTTTTAACGTTATTCTCTCCGTTAACAACTGATCATAGAGCTGTATCTTTGCATGTATTTGTCTTCCAAGTGTCTTACTTACCCGGTCTAGTCATACTGATATTTCATGACTAAGGTTTGCAAATGTGATATGTTCTACCCATATGTATACGTATGCATGTGTGTGTGTGTGTGTATATATATATATATATATATG
>NC_068984.1:101154032-101156211 GCF_001194135.2 Octopus bimaculoides | reverse complement strand
CTGGTGCTTGTTCCATCGGTGTCTTTTGCCCAAGGTGCCACGCAGTGGGACTGAACCCGAAACTATGTAGTTGGGAGGCAAATTTCTTACCACACAGCCATAGTTAAGTTTTGAAGATGTATTTTGAATTATATTAAGTCAATTTTACCTCTTTATAAAAAAAACATCTCTGTCTGAGTTTCTTTAACGAAACAGTTGGGCCTGCTCTGTGTTTCTGTTTAACAGCTGCGGCATTATAACTGTACAAATGTAGCATAATAATTTGCCTTATACATTGAAGCAAGAACGAACGGTTTGACGAAAATTGAACTGTCTCTATTTTATTTCTTGGACAAACCAATGAAAGAAACATCTATACTAAAAATAGCAGCTGAATTTCCATCAATCCCATATTGTAATCGTAAAAAATGGAGAAGTTAGACTGACATTGTTTCTTTCGGTTTTTTATTCAAATTATTCTTGACCAATATTTAAAAATCTACTTACTACTTGACACATTTGACTAGACTATTCGACACTGATGAGGTTAAATAAACCGAAACATGTCCATAGTTTATCCTAGGTAGTCAGCAAAGATAAGACTGTGATATATGTAAATTAACTTGTAAAGACGGCAAGCTTACAGATTCGTTAGCATGGCTGGCAAACTGCTTAGCAGCATTTCATCCGTTCCCACGTTCTAAGGGCCGACTTTGCCTTTCATTTTTTCGGGAGTTGATAAAATAGGTACCAGTTAAGCACTGAGGTTGATGTATTTACCCCACCCCGAAAATCCTTGTCTTGGGCCAAAATTTGAAAGCAAATTATGTAAATTAACTTGGGAAGGCGGTGAGTTGACAGAGTCGTTCTCGCGCCGGACAAAATGCTTATAGGCATTTACGTTCTTAGTTCAAATGCCGTAGGGGCCGAATTTTCCTTTCATCCCTTCGGGGTCGATAAAATAAGTACTAGTTTAACACTAGATTCAATGTAATCAACTAACCCCCTCCCCCGAAATTGATGGCCTTGTGCCAAAATTTGAAGCCGATACATGTAAATTAACTTCAGAAATAAATTATTGATATTTTGAAATTCTCTTCCCTTTCATTGTGAATGGTCTCAGGTTATCTGTAAGTTCTTGTATGTTTCCTCCAGCTCAGTGTGAAATTTCAATGAATTTATCCTCTATCTTTGACATGTTTTCATCATCAGAAAGTGGCCATGCTGAGGCACCGCCTTGAAAAAAATGTATATACATATACAGGCTGCAGTGAATATATTGTCGTCTAAAGTACGCATAAAAGGAAAATAGCACTGACATCTCATTTTAACATATATTTACCAGAATTACATAAAAATACCTTTAAATACTCAAAAGTAAATTTATTCAATAAAATTGCCATTGGTTTCAACCACAGCCTCCAGACGACTTCGGAATCTCCTGCAACTCTTCTGGATGGTCTCCTTGTTAAGTTGGTCAATGCTGCGATAATCCTTGCTTTCGGTTAATCTTTGGTGTTACAAGGAGTTTTGTTGATCTCTCGCTCAACTCCGCCCCACACATAATAATCAAGGAGTTTGCAGTCCGGGGAATTAGGTGCCCAAATGTTAGGGGTGATGTGGTCGCAGAAATTGTCTGACATCCATGACTGGGTTCTCTTGCTTGCGTGGAATGAGGTAGAGTCCTGTTGCCAGACATAGGGACTTCCAGCAGCCACCCTCTCGATCCAAGGCAGCACTGCTTCCCCCGGGCACTTGTTGTAGGCATCCGTGCTGAGTCTGAGGCCGTGTAGAAAGATGAATGGAGGGCATAACGTCACCATTACTAGTGATCACTCCAAACACCATGATGTCGACTGGATGTTTGATTTTTATCATTCAGATTGCACTATCCTCAGATTGACACCCAAACCCTCTGAAATGTTCGTATTGGAGCTTCCGGCGCGAATGCCAAGCAGTACAGCATGTCGTTTGCAAATTTCTGGCAGAGTGAATTGCGACATGGTGTTGGTTTTCTCACAGATGGTGGCCAGCTGATCCTACAATATTGTATAGTCGACAAAATAAAAAACAAGCAATGCGCATGCACGGAATTAAAAATGTCAAATGGCAACAATTTATGCATCGCACCCTGTATATATACAACACACACACGCACACACACACACACACACACACACACACACACACACACACACAC
>NC_068984.1:101146944-101153269 GCF_001194135.2 Octopus bimaculoides | reverse complement strand
ACACACACACACACACACACACACACACACACACACACACACACACACATATCATAAACAAGTGATTACAGATCAAGATTTATGTAAAATATTTACATATCTACACTAACTCGCGCACACACGCATATGAATATGTATTATGTATGTCTGAATGTACATATGTATACACACACACATACATACATATACATACGTATGTGTATATATATTTGTATTTATAGACATACATATATATATATATATATATATTTATATATATATATACGTTTATATATATATATATATATATGTACATTTGTATATACATATATATATTATGTATATATATATATATGTATATATATACACACACAAATATATGTATGTATGTATATATATATATAGGTGAGTATTTATGTTTATATATTTATGCGTATATAGATAATTAATTAGGTCTTCCCATTAGATGCAGGTGCACCGGTTATACATCAATCATCTTGTGCCCCGATTCCTGCAAATTTTGCGACATTCCTTGAGGACAGCAATATCGGCACCACCGTCTCCTTCGCCAAGATAACCGTTCTCTTGTTCATTGTCTCACTAAATTGCTCTAGCGTCACGGGCGGGGGAGTGAGGTGATTAATGGTAGACCGGCGGGCAAGATGATACAGCTGCTGCTGATAATGGTAGTGGTTCGGTGATGACGACGATGATGTCATTGACGACGGTGCTGACAGTGGTGATAGCAGTTACCACGATGATGACAGCGACGACGACGAAGATGATGAGGTTGATGACGACGACGATCATGATCATGATAGGTGTGTGTTAGTGACGATGATGATGATGATGATAATGGTAGTGGTGGTGGTGATGATAATGATGATGCTGTTGACGATGATGATGATGTTAAGAATGAGGATGAAGTTAATTATGATAAGTGTGTGTTAAAGGTGATGGCGGTGGGTGTAATGTAGTTGTAGTTAAAATGATGGTTGTATTGTAGTGATACCGTTGTTATCGTTTAGTGCCAGGTCAGCTCTGATTTAGCGGACTTATGGTAAAGGTCATTCCACCCATGACCATCCACTCATTTTTGATGTATAGAAGAACATCTGACAAGGCGAAAATGTCGTACGCTAACGAAAAATTTAATAGTGCAGAGTTGAGTCAAATTTTTTATTAAGGATTTTCTTTCATTTGTTCACCCACCCACCCGGAGGACAGCTGTCAGTGACGAGACGCAGTGCGTCGAAATCACTTGATCTGGCAGTTCCAGTGCCCAAAGCAGAGGATTCTCATCTGCCAACGATATAAATAGGTATGCTTTTATGCTCGATGCATCTATGAGAGGAGTTTTCACGGCGAATACCGGAGTATTCGGCGTTCTAACAGAACATTCAAACATCCACGTTATGTTGGATGCAAAGATTACCCTTGGGTATCTATACTGTTCCTATCGTTAATAATTGTGTGTGTGTGTGTGTGTGTGTGTGTGTGTGTGTGTGTGTGTGTGTGCGGAAGCCCACGAAGCCTTCTTGGTAAAGAAGATAGTTTTCGTTGGACACCCTACAGAATGAAATACAAAACTTGTGAAAGGACGAATGAACTCAATAGCGTCAACGGCCATTGAACAGTGGGGAGTGTGAAGCTCCTAGTCTTTGTTTAAACATCTCTCTAGGAAAGGGAAGTTCCGAAACAACATCCTTTTCATTGCAAAGCTGGATGTTTTGCCGTTGCTTGTTTCTGGACTATTTAACTTTGTAGGCGAGATTATTAGCGGTGTTGTGCAAGCTGTTATTGACTTCAAATTTCAGCACGGTTTTTGCTGACAGCCAATGGTCCCAGAAAGGTCTGAAAAAAGAAAACAAGCATGGATGTCTATAAAATCAGTGTTCTTACAAGCCTACTTTACTCTTGCGAGACCTGAGTGGTTTACAGGAAACATTTAAATCTACCGGATCGCTTTCAATTGCGCTGCCTGACATTAATCTTGGGCATTCTCTGGATCTCACATGTCTCAGACATAGAGATACTGGAATGAGCTGATGCACCCAGCAGAGAAGCTCATATACACAAGCCCCGCCTTCTCTGGGTGGAACATCTGTTACGGCTGGACGGTAGTGGTACCCCTAAGCAGATGCTTTACAGAGAGATGGCTGAAGGGGAAAAGCCTCAGTAGAAACTTAAGACGCGTTTCAAGGACTGTGTCAGAGACTTGCTGTTGCAATTTGATCTCTACCTTCACAACTAGGAAGTACAGGCTGGCGACAGAAACAGGCGGAGAAAACAAATACACGAAGGATGTCGCTCATTCCATGCAAAAAGACAGAAGAGTTCTCTGCAAGGGGAGAGGAAGGAAATTATCTGTTTCTTAATTTATTTTCCATGAGTGTGACCGAATATGCTTGTCAGACGCAGGACTCCAATGCCATCCCATGAGTTACATAAAGAATCCGCCAACTGATTATGCTCAATCCGTTGTTATAGACCCCTACTTACCTGTGATGTATGCAGCAAGGTTTGAAAGCTGCTTCGGATTCAAGAGATATTTGAAAATCCATAATGAGCCTCCACCTGAGAGGCTTAATCGTCAGGTTGTGGCAAACTCTGTAAGTCACTCGCCAGGTTCCTGAGTCACAGCCGATCGCACGTTCGTAGGAATAATCAGTTTTAAGTAAACCTGTCTGTGATCGTGATGCTCGTCTTACGAGCTGACAGCCATCATGTGTATATGTATGTATGTATGTATGTATGTATGTATGTATGTATGTATGTATGTATGTATGTTAGCGCGTGAACGTAGAAACACTCTTAATTGGCGTTAGAGCACGCAGTAAAACCACTAGGAGTCAGACACCCCGAGCTGTTGCCACAATATCCTTCTAGGAGAGGGGCGCGCCTATGTAAAAACCTGCGGTTTCACGTGATTACTCAACTCGCTTCGACCTGTCAAAGGCCACTAATAACGGAAACTCAGAGACTGCTACTCGTGTTCCTATGACATATAGACGTCTCTTTATGTTAACCTCATTTACCATTCCTTCTACTGAATGTACTATGGCGATAGAAGTATGACAACGTGTGCAGACCCAACCAGTTAGAAGCGCACAATAAGCTACAATTTTCATTTGAAATGTGTGCTTCAAATCATGCATATTTGCAACGAGACTAAATAGTCATCCGAGAGGTCATGGATGGAATGTCAGGCATATCCATTGATAACAAGGAAGTACGTAGAAACGGTAATCCTCTGTGAAGATGAAGTAATCATCACGTATGTATGTATGTATGTATGTATGTATGTATGTATGTATGTATGTATGCATGTATGTATCTGTGTGTGCATGTATATTTTGCACCTCTTATGTTACAAAAAGCATATAAAATATTATGTTGTTTCACATAAAATGTCGCATTTTCAATTACTTTAATTACATTTTTAATTATTTCAGTCATTTGAAAACTCAATTATGTACCTTGCATTTAATCTTGACTCTTTTTCTTTCCCAACAATATTGGTACACAAAATTCGTACCCACAGACCTTATGAAAATGATAACAACCAAACTATGTTGAGTGATTTTCTTGTATGAGTACAAACAGGGTCACTCTGCTGCAGAAGTTCTATGGAATATCATGTGGGACTTTGGTAATGGTTTTGTTGACATCAGAACTGTTCAGAGATGATTCTAAAGCTCTCGTTCAGGAGATGATAGCCTTGAAAATAAACCATGGGCTAGGCCAATATCAGTTATTCGGCATGATGGATTAAATGCTTTGGTTGAACAAAATCTGAGAACAAAGGTTTGAAAACTTTTATCAGAACTTCAAACATCTCGCACAACTGTTTTTGGACACCTGTAAAAAATTGAAAAAGTCAAGAAAACAGATAGGTTTGTTCCACATCAACTGAACGAGATTTAAAAAAATACAGACGCCTCGAAGTGTGCTCCTTATTGTTTTCTCGACTGGAAAAAGACCATTTTTGCATCAAACCATTACTTGTGATGAAAAATGGATACTCTTTGACAACAGTAGAACAGGACAGTGATTAGATGCAGGAGAGTCACCTAAACACTAACCAAACCCTACATTGCACCCTAAAAAGTTAGTGGTTACTGTATGGTGGTCTGTGAAGGGAGTTATCCATTATTCATTTTTGCAACAAGGAAAAACGGTAACAGCAACATCGTATTGCCAGGAAATTGATTATATGCATGAGAATTTGAAAAAGAAGCAACCAAGACTAGTGAATAGAGATGGCCCAATTTTGTTCCACGACAATGCACGTCCTCACACTCCTCAAGCTACGGTCCAAAAATTGCAAAGCCTGAATTATGAGATTTTGCAACATCCTCCCTATTCCCCTGATATCTCTCCTACCGATTTAAGCATTTTGAGCTTAAGCAATAGAACATTTTTAAATAGGGAAGAGCTAATTGAAACATTCGGACAGTTTATCACAGCAAAAGATGATTTTTTTTTGAAGATGGAATATATGACATAGACAAAAACGTTGGGTAAACGTCATAAATGAACATGGATCATTCTTTGATTAAATAAATCACTTCTCAAACACTTGTGAAACATTTTATTGTTACCTTTGAAATATATTTCATGTGAAACAACCTAATATATTAAAAACATTTGATCTTTTATCTTTTACTTGTTTCGGTCACTGGACTGCGGTCATGCTGGGGCACCGCCTTGGATATTTTTTTATTCAAAGGAATCGACCCCGGTATTTATTATCTGTTTAAGCCTGGTATTTATTCTATCGATTTCTTTTGCTGAACCGCTACGCTACCGGAACGTAAACACACAAACGCCAGTTGTCAAATGGTGATTGGGGAAAAACATAGACTCAAAGACACACACATATGCACATGCACACACACACACACACACATGTATATACGACGAGCTTCTTTCAGTTTCCGTCCAAGAAATCTACTCACAAGGCTTTGGTCGGCCTGACGCCCAAGTTGCCACGCAGTGGGAGTGAACCTGGAACCATGTGGCTAGAAAGGAAACTTCTTACCACACAGCCACGACTGCATCCATGTAACCATTATCTAATATAGAGCTCAATGCACCGAGCAGAATGAATATAGATTTGATTATTATATCAAGAGGCGTCAGTCTGTTCAGAGTTTTACCCAGGATTGGGATGTCTATGACAGTCGTGAACAATCCGGTCTCGGGGTGTCAACACTCGATATAATAAACATACTCACACGCGCACGAGCACACGCGCGCACACACACACACAGAGTAAATCAAAATCAAAAGAGGCGAAATATATTTCGCTGTGGGTTAAATAAGGTGAGACCGTTGGAAGAATGTGCTTATATTCTTATTTAATGCACAGTGAGTCTTTGTAATAATTCAATATATATTTAAATGTGCGTGTGCTTACGTGTGTGTGTACTTGTGAATGCATGTGTGTGCACGTGTATGTGTGTGCATGCGTGAGGTGTGTGCGCATGCGTGTGTGTGTGTGTGAATGCGCGTGTGTGCGTGTATGAGTGCTTAAGCGTGCCTGTGTGTGTGCGCGTATGTGTGCGTGTGTACATGCGCATAGTAATATTTTTTTATTTTGATGATTTTAGCCTTTGAGATATTTTCTCGCCATTTAAGCTACACACACACAAACACACACACATGCACACACACACGCATACCCATGTATAAGTTCATACACACACACATATCAATGTGTATGTGTTTATGTTTGTACATAAGTACGTATGTAAGAATATGTGTGTATTTATAACGCAATAACACACACCCATACATACACACACATGCACACACCTACACACACACATATATATACACACAAACAAACAGAAACACACATGCATACACACACACACACACACACACACACAAAGGTACATACACATATATAGCTGGATAATTCTACTGATAAATGTACCTTTCTTTGTTTTTGTTACCAAATTTCATTCTGTAAAGACTCATAGAAATATAAGCTTAAGATGAATCACGTCTATGATTGTTTTGTGGGTCAACAGATTTGATCCCCAAATTGTAGGTCAGTTCTACGAATGTACTCTCCTTCTTTTGGCATTTGTCCAAGACTTTTATATTTTGGTACTGGGTTCTCTTAGGAATTAGTAGACAGAATATAATCTACAGTCTGGCACATACATTCAATAACTAGATTAGATTCATTGTTTATATATGTCAATGGATTTAGGCAGCTAGGCATACACACACACACACACACACACACACACACACACACACACACACACACACACACACACACGTACATGCACACACACACACGTAGACGCACACGCACACGCACATATGC
>NC_068984.1:101144033-101145491 GCF_001194135.2 Octopus bimaculoides | reverse complement strand
GTGCAAATAGATGGAGTATCTCGTCAAACATATCGCAGAATGTCATTCGTACTTTGAGTTCCGGTTGAACAAAATAAATGCAGATTCTTATGCAAGAAAGTTATAATACTGGAAACATAACACACACACACACACACACACACACACACACCTGTATCTGATTGTGTGTGAGTGTGTGTGTTAGGCTCAATCGTCTATCGAGCTCTCAGCGCCCATAGTGTATTCGCCGTTACTTCATTGATTCCACCCTGCACGACTACCACGCAAAAACCTTCTTCCTCAGAACGGCGACTCATTGAATTCTTCTTCATTGCACCTTTTGTTTTCCTTTCCATGCAGTCGGCAATTTGCGACAATTAAAGCGGAACGTTAATGGCATCAGTTTCACCTATGTTGCAAACGTGGCGAACACTATTGGCCCGGCCACATCTTCGTCATGAAACTAATGGAAAAGATATAGTAGTAGTAGTAATGGTGGTGGTGGTGGTGGTGGTGGTGGTGTTGGTTGTAGTAATGGTAGTTATAGTGATGGTGGTGGTCGTAGTGCTGGTATTGGTGGTGGTGGTAGTGGTAGTGGTGGTGGTGGATGTGCTGGCGGTGGTAGAAGTGGTAGTAGTAGTAGTTGTAGTAGATGAATAAGAAGAGCTGAAAGAAGGTTAAGAGGAAGAAGTGGAATAAGAAAACGAAGAATATGATGATAAAGAAGAGAAAGAATAGTGGTGGTGGTGGTGGTGGTGGTGGTGGTGTAGGTGGTAGTGGTGATGATGATAGAGGAAGTGGTGATAGTAGTAGTAGAAGAAGGAGGAGGAGGAGGAGGAGAAGGAAAAGAACAAGAAGAAAGGAAAGAAGAAGAGGGGAGGAGAAGGGAGAATAAGGTGAAAGGGAAGAAGAAAACGATGATGATGATGATGATGATGAAGAGGAAGAGAAACAGGAGGAATATATCACCTGATGAGGACTTACCTACTGAATGCTTTCTAACTAACGTAGTGTTGGAATGTCACGGTAGTGGAAGTTTAGCGGAAATGATGGTAAAACCTGGGACATTAATCACAGTAAGTGCCGTGGATATTATTTATAATAAAGTAAAACAATAAATATGGTCTCCTTATTTGCATATTATACGTGTATGACCATGAGTAAAAAAAAGAAAAAAGAAAAGAGGAGCAATATAAGTAAAATATGTAGGTAAATATGTGAGTTCTATCTATCTGTTTACTCGTAACTTCTTAATTTCAAATTCAAATTCCAAATCCCGCCTTGGGTTAGTAGAAGATGATTATCTCCCGTGTAATAGTTGCCATCACTACAGTAAACCACGTGTGTGTGTGTGTGTGTGTGTGTGTGTGTGTGTGTGTGTGTGTGTGTGTGTTCTTTTACTTGTTTCAGTCATTTGACTGCGGCCATGCTGGAGCACCACCTTAAAGGGTTTTAGTCGAAGAAATCGACCCCCAGGAC
>NC_068984.1:101141669-101142637 GCF_001194135.2 Octopus bimaculoides | reverse complement strand
TATATATATATATATATATATATATATATATATATATATATATGAGGTCTGATCAATAAGTATTCGGACTGTTGCCATTGTAACGAAGCTAAAGCACACAGAGTAAAGCCGCTTGGCAAAGGTTGACCTTGAAATTTGCTGTGCATGCGCACTAAGTTTTAACATTCTAGCAGTGCTTCGAATGTGTGTGTGTGTGTGTGTATGTATATATATAAATTATATTATTTTATAGATATTGTTATTAATTAACAATACTCGTAGACAGGCTAGAATCGAAGTGCTCAAGTTGAGCTAAGTTCCAATTTATAATTTGAGTGGAGATAATACGATCAGAAAACTAGAGGGACATGACCTATGCACACTTACTTCGACATTAATAAAGCGGCATAAAGCTCAACATAATAAGATACAAGCATATAGACATATACATATTTTTATAAGCCCGAAAATATCTAAAAATATTTCTTCTGTTATGTTGAGCTTTACGCCGTTTTATTAATGTCGAAGTAAGTGTGCATATATATCGTATATTCTGCTGGATAATAGGTCATGTCCCTGTAGTTTCCGCTCGTATTGCCTCCAATCAAATTATATCTATATATATGTATACGTATACAAGAATAAGGGCAGGGAATCGTCAATTAATAATAGAATTAATAATTAACAATTTTGCCAAGTAGTTCAGTATGAAAAAACCTTTATCGGTAAAAACATTTATCATCATAAATATACAGGGATTAGCATTGAGTTGCTTCTCCAACATACTGAAAATTTAGAAATAGCAGTCAAAGAACTACTGATTCTAAACTACAAATTTTTCTCTAAATGGATGGCGATATTTATGGCACACATAGAACTTGATACCTCTAAGTTAGGTGGTTAAACCGTAATCCCTTCACACGGGACTTTTTTCATACGGGACTATTTGTGACGCACATGGAATAGATTTCTTTGAGATGGGATGCCTG
>NC_068984.1:101139996-101141425 GCF_001194135.2 Octopus bimaculoides | reverse complement strand
CGATGAATTCGTAAGTACCTTTCTTATCGTTGATTTTTGGTGTCGCATGGCCAGAAATTACCGTGAATTTTTTTAGAGACACTTTCAAATTTATCAGAATATCGGACTGAGGATTCGGAATAGGGATTTTTCATTCTCTTAACCATGAAACGATCGTATCCGATTAACTAAAGACTTGTTTTGTTTATGCTTTCCCCTCCGGTTTTTTGTTCTATGTGTGCCATAAATATCGCCATCCATTTAGAGAAAAGTTTGTAGTTTAGAATCCGTAGTTCTTTGACTGCTATTTCTAAATTTTCAGTATGTTGGAGAAGCAACTCAATGCTAATCCCTGTATATTTATGATGATATATATATGTATATATAGATATGTATATTTACATATATATATATATATATACGTATGAGTGCGTGTATATTTGTATATACACACACACACACGTATATAAATGTATGTATGCATGTATGTGTGTTTCTTTAAAAATAAACTTTTCTAGATTTTAAAAATACTTCATTACTAATTTCAATACATTTAAATATGATAAACATACTTACCGTTGTTATTGAGAGCACGAGGTTAGTAACATTACACACATTCACACACGCACACACTCATACACACATGCATAAACATATACACACACGCGCACACACAAACATACCCAGACGCAAACGCACACACACATATACACACACGCACACATAATTATATATGTATAATTATATATACATATGTATATATATATGCATGTATGTATACATGTATGTATGTTTGTATGCATGCATGTATGTTTGTGTATGTGTACGTGCTTGTGGTACGTGCATGTCTGAGTCTGCATGTGTATGTGTGTGTGTGTGTGTGTGCATGAGTGTATGTGTGTGAGTTATTTATGAATTTTGGTGTAAAAAGAGAAGATAAACGAGGAACATTAACTAGAAACTGAGCGAGGTCGTACAAGAAACAGCCGGTGTGTCAATGAAACTATCTTGTTTTCAACACGGATTCAACAAATGTTAATTTATTTGCCCCCCCCCCAGTCTTTGTTCAACTGTGAATGTTAAGTGGGGAACTGTGAAACGAAGGAGGGAGAAAGAAAGGAAATATGTGTGTGCGCGTGAGAAAGAGAGAGAGACAGGAAAGGGAGAGGAGAGAGAGGGGAGAGAGGGGGAGTCAGAGATGGAATGAAGAAATTATTTAAAAGATGTTTAATCAGTGCGAGAAACAAACAAGACAGTAAAACAACTGCTATCCATATCACGACCACGACCACCACTCCACCATCACCAATGCCACCACCACCACCACCACTGCCAATGTCACCACTACCACCTCCGCCGTCACCACTACCACCACCACCACCGTCACTACTACCACCACCACCGCCGCCGTCACCACCACCACCACCGCCGTCAGAACCCAGAACTTACT
>NC_068984.1:101137903-101139850 GCF_001194135.2 Octopus bimaculoides | reverse complement strand
CCCTGAAGAAAGGTGATCTCATGGTTTGTTCTAGAAACAAACTGTTTACAACAATACAGATGTAGATATAGCTTCGTTCAATCAAAATTTGATCTTTAGGCTCACACTCTCGCGTCTCTTTCATCTCAGTTTGTCTCTTTGTATCTGTTTGTCTCTTTGTCAGACTGTCTGTCTCTCTTTCTTTCTCTCGCTCCCCCTATCTATCTATCTATCTATCTATCTATCTATCTATCTATCTATCTATCTATCTATCTATCTCCATCTCTCAATGTTCTTTGCCCAATATGCTTGGGAGAGCTGTGCTGGTAGAGTCCTCAGGCACCTTCTCCATAGGCTCCTATTAGAAGCAACCTTCATTACACTTTCCGGTTGGATTCACAAACCAAGACTGTGGATATTATCCAATCAACTCGTCCTTGGTCTTACCCTAGGTCTCCTGTTGGTTGGCTCGGCTTGAAGAATTGCGATTCTTTCCTGCAATATTCTAATCACCCGTCCGTAGTCCCGAGTTCTAACTTACATATATGCATACATATATATTGACACATTCAGATATATATACGTATGTACACACAGAAACATATATGCATCCAGATGCACATGAAAGAAGAGACACAGAGATCCATACATACACATACAGACACAGAGATACATACAAATGCAGACATATAGGCACACGTAATACACAGAAATTCACAAAGAAATATATATGCACACTGAGGAACATAGACATATATAGTCCCACAAAGATACACATACACATGCACAGAGATATATAAACATGGATTTACATGAAAATTTAGCGCACACATGAGAGCGAGAGACAAAGACAGAGACAGAGAAAGAGAGAGAGAAAGAGTGACATAGTTGTCTGTGTCTATCTCTTTCCTTCTCTCTCTCTCTCTCTCTCTCTCTCTCTGTCTGTTTTTCCCTCTTTCTCTCGCTGATTCATACTTCCTGTATCTGTTGGTGCACACACATCTGCATACAGGCTATTAACACATACATTCACAAATATAGACCACTACACAAATACATATTTAAAGGTTCCAGACCCCATAAACTACACACGCACACACACATCCAGACAAATATACACAGAAACAACTGTATACATAGATACATACACACAGACATATATATATATATATATAGAAATATATATATATACATTAAATATATATATACTAAACACATACATATATATATATATATACATACATGCATACATACATACATGCATACATGCATACACACATATACTTTCAGCTTCATAGCCATTATTATTGGAGAGACAGGCTACATACCAACCCATCTGGAGCAATATCTGAACTTGGAATCTTGGTGACAGAATGCAAATCCTTAATTCATAAACTACAAATGATCACGATACATTTGGGATTATAAAAATCTCTAAGTCCCTCTTAATATTAAAGGATGACGTTTAAATCAAGGATCCTTTCCTTCTCAACCTTGCTACCAAGATGATGGCCTGTCAAAATTTAGAAAAAGTGAAGTCATACATACATACATTCATGCACCTTTGCATTCAGGCATGCATGCATCCATACATACAGGGTGCAGCGAATAAACTGCCGTCTAAATTACGCTAAAATGAAAATTTACCCATCGCACACTGCATATATATATTATCTTCGAAACGTCGAGTTAGAATAGAGGCAGCTGATGAATAATTCCAAGTGGCTTTCTGTTTTACTATGTGTTCGTTCCGTTGTCTGTAGTTCATTGTTCTAACGTCCTGTACCCTGATATGTATCTATATACACATGTAGATGAAAGTATATACATATATGTGTGTATACATGCATATATATTTTTTGTATTATTACATCATTGAACGCACACGTCCATTTTGCAAGTAAGACTGTACTTTATTATTCTGACGTGACTCTATCTATCTATCTATCTATCTATCTATCTATCTAT
>NC_068984.1:101129503-101130779 GCF_001194135.2 Octopus bimaculoides | reverse complement strand
TATATACAGGGGTTGGACAAAATAATGGAAACACCTAGCATCATAGCATCATGATTTTGAAATATCTATAAAACCGTCAAAAGCTTGTTTATTTTTATGGTTTTTGATTTATTATTAGTGTTGCTTAACATGTTTTGCTAAAATTTCTGGGTCTTTTTTTCAGATATCATCAGAAAAAGGTAATTAAAATTCATTAAAATGACAGATCTATCAGACTTTCAAAGAGGTCAAATAGTTGGTGTTCGTATGGCAGGCGCTAGCAAAACGAAAACAGCCGAAATGTTTGGTGTATCAAGAAGTACTGTCTTGAAAGTAATGACAACCTTTGAGAAAGAGGGGAAAACCTCCTCCTCAAAACTCCGGAAGAAAACCGACACTTTCAGATAGGGACCGTCGGACTCTTACGCGAATTGTTAGAAAGGATCACAAAAGTACAACTCCCAAAATTACGGCAGAGCTTAATGAGCACCTCGAGAACTCAGTTTCCACAAAAACTGTTTGCCGGATTTCACGGGAGGGCTGCAATCAGAAAACTACTTTCAAAAACAAACATTGCAAAATGTTTAGACTGGAGTAAAAACCTACAGAATTGATCCCTAGAGCAGTGGGAAAATGTTATTTTCTCAGAAGAGTCATCCTTTACCTTATTTCCAGTCACCGACCTAGTATACATGTGGAGACAGCTAACAGTAGCATTTGATCCAGACTGCCTTCTTCCAACTATTAAATATGGAGGAGGATCTGTGATGATCTAGGAGGCTATATCTTGGAAAACCGCCGCCCCAATGATTTCCCTGCATGGCAGAATTAATAGTCAAGACTATTTAAGCATATTATCGGATCAAATTCATCCTATGGTTGCGAAACTATTTTCGGAAGGAAACGCAATCTTTCAGGATGATAATGCACCAATCGACACAGCTAAAGTTGTTACTGAATGGCACGAGGAACTTTCTAGTGAAGTTGAACATCTTATCTGGCCACTAAAGTCCCCAGATCTCAATATTATTGAACATTTATGGTGCATTTTAAAAAAAACAAGTAAGGAGTCGAAAATCTTCCACCATCATCACTACAAAAACTGGAGACTGTTTTAGATGAAGAATGGACAAAATTTCCTTTGGAAACAATTCAAACTTTGTAAGAGTCCATACCTCATAGAATTCAAGGTGTAATTACTGCCAAAGGCGGTCCTACCCCATATTAAAATTAATTTGTTTGAAATTTTAAGGTGTTTCCACAATTTTGTCCCAACCCATGTGTATACATACATACA
>NC_068984.1:101127760-101129273 GCF_001194135.2 Octopus bimaculoides | reverse complement strand
ATATATATATATATATATATATACATGCATACATGTGTGCGTGTGTGTATGTAGTACTAGTGATTGGGGGAGAAAGGGTTTCTTAGTCGGTTCAACAAGGTTTTCTCTACAGGGGTAGTGACATTTATGTTATATGGAGATGTGAACCAAGTAATGTTTCCTTTTCTGTTGTATATGTCGTGTCTTCCATAAATGTAATTTTGTCATTGTAACTACTTCTGTGGAGGACATCGCTAAAATATAGCACACCTACTGTAAAGGTTTATCTGAATACCGAAAGGCAGAAAAGTTTTCGAGATATGTTAGGAATAAGGTTGTTGATTATCCTACTAGGGTGATATGAGGGAATATTGATGTAATTAAAAATTTTGTTTGGTTCATAGCAGAGGTAATAGAAATATTTAGATAGATCAAGTGTTACGTCGAAGAAGTTGACTTTTATTAGGCTGAGTTCTATATAGAATTGGAGATCTAGTTTGTTGAAAAAGCTGTGAAGGTTCTTACAGAATCTATGTGTTAACGATTGCAGTTGTTGATAGCAAGGAGGTTGTCATAACGGTGCAAACTTCCTTGACATTTGGGAAAGTATCTCTGATGTTGTGTAAGAGGTGTAGTCCGACCAGGTCACTGATCTCTGCCGAATCGCTTGCCCCCATGCTGATATCAAATTTGCTTTCATTAGCCACAGACCAAAGTCATTTAACATATAAATTGAAATTAGTGATTCTAATATATGTATGTGAGTACACACACACACACACACGCACACACACACACACACACGCACACACACATGCGTATTTACATGTATGCTAAAACTTATGCTACAAACACAGATTATACTGCATCATACAATTACATTGTCGAAAACCTAATACTTACTACATCAATAATTAAGTGACCTAGCTATCGCCAGCGCGATATTTACGCTAATCGAATTTTCCTGGTTAGTGAACAGCTTAATTGCAGTGACTACAGATACCATTTCCCCTTGAACACAGCATTGGTGGGTACCGGACGCCTGAATAAGTATTCCAATTAAGATCAAAACTGGTGACCCCTATACTCCTTTCTCTACCTACGAAGAGATTGTACACATTCAGTTACACATGGAACAACCTGAAACCTGCATTGCTTACACAGAGTATACACTATTGCAAATTTTTGCTATCAAATACACTATTTAGTGGATGAATAATCTCTCTCTCTCTCTCTATATATATATATATTTCTTTTTTGTGCGTGTGTGTGTGTGGGTGAGAGAGAGCATGTGTATGTACATACTTCTTTTAAAATAGTATACCTCGAAGCACACGAACATAAAAAAAACTATAACCAATATCATATAAATAGTGGGTAAAAAGATTCCACGTTTTCTATCCAAAAGGGCTTTTCAGCCCAATATTCACATGGTATTGCTTATAGATTTACGTGTGTGTGCTTCGAGTAATACTATTCCAAAGCAGAATTATTTTACGTTCTGTCGAAGGTCCCTTTAGACTTCCACAATATA
>NC_068984.1:101126908-101127660 GCF_001194135.2 Octopus bimaculoides | reverse complement strand
TTACTCTTTTTTTTTTTTAAATCCTGTTTACGCGACTTTGTATGTTAAAGAAATCAACTGTGGTCAGAGCTGAAGAGGATCTCAAAATGCAATGACACACTGTATCTCTCGACAGCACCTCCTAGGACTCCACCAAAGAGGCGTGTGACATAGTAGTTAGGGTGTTGGACTGCTGATCGTAAGACTGTGGTTTCGATTCCTGGACTGGGCGACGCCTTGTGTTCTTGAGCAAAACCCTTCATCTCACGTTGCTCCAGTGCACTCAACTGGCAAAAATGAGTAACCCTGCGAAAGATCGGCGCCCTGTCCAGGTGAGGAATATATACACCATGAAACCGAGAAACTAGCCCTTATGAGTAGTTATGACTCGAGAGGGTAACTTTTAAGTATACCGAGGATGGGCGGTAGTGGCACGGCAGTTCTTTTTCGCAAGAGTCTGGATCTCCAAGTAAAGACGATATTTACGGACCCGGAGGGTAGACTGGTTGTCCTAGATGTGGACGGCAGCGATGGAGGTACTTTTCGGCTGCTGGCAGTTTATGTGCCTCCTTTAACAGGTCGGTCGGACTTCTTTCGACGTCTAGAAGTATTCCTGGGAACGTCTCGTCCCTTACTTTTAGTGGGGGATTGGAATGCTACCTTGGACACGCATCTAGACTACGTGGGGAGTGACAAAACTAGAAGGGGATGCAAAGGCCTCAGAGACCTGCTCAGACGCTTCCAGTTGTCTGACAGGTACCGACTCGACCACC
>NC_068984.1:101121760-101123835 GCF_001194135.2 Octopus bimaculoides | reverse complement strand
TTGTTTCCCCCCCCCCTCGAAAAGAAAAACTCTACATTCGTATTTTGTCCCCTCTGTGTTGAGCCCTGTGTGGCTAATAAAAGAAATCTACCTATCTATCTATCTATCTATCTATCTATCTATCTATCATATATATGTGTGTGTGTGTGTGTGTGTGTGTATGTGTGTGCGTGCGTATGTATATATATTTATGTGTGCGTGTATGTGCGTCTGTGTGTATATTTGTGTGTATGTTCTCCAATAAGAACATTTCAGAGTGTTCGGTTGTCAATTAGAGGACTGCAATCTGAAGACTTCTACCGGAAATGATAAAAATCAAATATACAGTCGACATCACGGCGTTTGGAGTGATCATTAGTGATCGCGACGTTATGCTTCCATTCATCTTCCCACACGGCCTCAGACTCAAAACAGAGGCTTACATCAAGTGCCTGGAGTAGGTAGTACTGCCCTGGGTCGAGTGGGTGGCTGCTGGAAGACCCTATGTCTGGCAACAGGACTCTGCCTCATTCCACACAAGCAGGAGAACCCAGTCATTGCTGTAAGACAATTTCTGCAACCTCATCACCACATACCCAGTCCATATCCCCAGACTACAACCCCCTTGATTATTACATATAGGGCACAGTTGAGCAAGAGACCAACAAATCTCCTTATAAAACCAAAGATGAACTGAAAGCAAAGATTATGGCAGCATTCACCAACTTAAGCAAAGAGAGCATCCAGAAATGTTGCAGGACATTCCAAAGTCGTCTGGAGGCCGTGGTTGGAGCCAATGGCAGTTTTATTGAATAAATTTACTCTTTAGTATTTCAAGATATTTTTTTGTAATTTTGGTAAATATGTCTGCTAAAATGAGATGTCAGTGTTATTTTCCTTTTATGGGTACTTTAGACGACATTTTATTCACCGCTCCCTGTATAAACACTAATATGTTAAGTTCTCTGTTCCTCCAGCTTGGGAAAACAAACCTATGAGTGTATGTGTTTGTGTGTCTGTGTGTGCGCGCGCGCGTGTTTGTGTGTGTGTGAGTGAGTGTGTGTGTGTGTGTGTGTTTGCGCGTGCGTGTGTGTATGTGTGTAAGTGCGTGTGCGTGCGTGCATGACATATGTACGTGTGCATGTAAGCATGTATGCATATATGTATGTATGCGGGTATGTGTGTATGTATGCATGCATGTATGCATGTATGCATGTATGCATGTATGCATGTATGTTTGTGTATATGTACGTATGTTTGTATGTATGTGTGTGCGTATGTGTGTGTGCGTTATATGAGATGTAAGCATGGAACAGGTGTGCTGAATAAAAAATATGCCATTGAGGGTTTAGCAAAGGCTATTCACAACATTGATGGCATCTGTGAAAACAGACTTTGTTTTTCAGATGTGTACACACAAATATGCGTTTACACACTCACACACACACACACACACACACACACAAACAGAGACACTCTTACACATACACTCTTACACATACACTCACACACACATGCATACATATATATATATATATATATATATATATATATATATCCATGTATATCACGCACATACGCACAACTATATACATAAATGTTTGTACATATATCCACACACACACACATATATACATACATATAAACATATATATACACATATATATGTGTGTGTGTGTGTGTGTGTGTGTATGTGTGTGCGTGTGTGTGCTTATGTGCGTGTATGTATGTGTGTGTGTGTATTCACACACAACAATTTACATATTTATGCATACTTTGTGTTTTTGACACGCATTCATTCGTAATTTTTTTCTCTCCCTTCTCTTCTGTTCTCCCATTTGCCTCTCCCATACCCGCTTCGTACCCATAAGATGCTTATGCATCCGATATATCATTCAAAAGAAGCTGTTAGAATTGACACCCCGAACCGGGGGAATGCTCCACCCTGAGTGAAACATATGAATAAACAGTGGATATAAACATATATATTTCCATGTAAGCACACACACTCACATACACACACACACGCACACACACACACGCACACACACACACACATACACACACGCAAACACACACACACGCACACACACACA
>NC_068984.1:101121334-101121750 GCF_001194135.2 Octopus bimaculoides | reverse complement strand
CACACACACACACACATACACACACGCAAACACACACACACGCACACACACACACACACACACACGCATAAGCATCCGGACGCCACACATACTCAAACATACACTGGCATACTAACGCATAATGTATACACATATAGGAACAGGATTACTAAGGCACATTGAAACACACAAAAAGAACCTCATGCACTTACATCCACATTCCACAGACATAGGGAAGTAATATAATTTATACACAAAGGAATACATTTTGCATATACATAGGCTTGCATGCATATAGATAAATATGTATAATATATATATATATATTATATATGCATATATATGTATGTATGTATGTATGTGTGTGTGTGTGTGTCTGTATGTGTATGCACACACACACATATATATTCATATATATATATATATATATATATATA
>NC_068984.1:101114975-101120267 GCF_001194135.2 Octopus bimaculoides | reverse complement strand
ATATATATATATATATATATATATATATATATATATATAAGCACACACACACACACACATATATATATATGTGTGTATATAGATATGCACACAAACACACATTTAATCCTAAAAATAAACATGGATTAATACATAATTTATATGCATATCATTGTATAGTTATGCATGTTTTTGTTTATACTCACACTCATATACACACATATACACACAAACGCACATACACGCACACATAAATATATATACATACGCACACACACACATATATATATACATATATACATACATCCATGCACACTTACACGCGCACAATTAGACCCCCAAACCTCATCTCTCATTGAAATAGTTATACAAGCATAAACCATATGTTATACTTCAGTTAGACTTCGCTACGCTGCTGATAGCTGTTAGCTCCTAACTTTCCCGTCGGGCATGCAGCAACAACCTTCGAGAGTGCGAGTCACTATGAGACAATACTATATAGCACATGTTTGCTACAAGTAATTTGTTTGTTTTACTCCCCCTTTTTTTTTTCGGTAATGGTTTTTGTCTTTCTTGTTTCATATACATCTTAGACTTGATTGAGGCGGCGAGGTGACAGAGTCGTTAGCACGCCGGACAAAATGCTTAACGGCATTTTGTCCGTCTTTACGTTCTGAGTTCAGATTCCGCCGGGGTTGACTTTGACTTTCTAATCCTTTCGAGGTCGATAAAACAAGTAGCAGTTGATAACTGGGGTCAATGTAATCGACTTACCCCTTGTCTCAAGCTTGTTGGCCTTGTAGTGGTAGTGGTAGCGTCGGTGGTGATGGTTTTGGTGGTAGTAGTAGTGGTGGTGATGGTGGTGGTGGTGATGGTGGTGGTGACGGTTGTCAACAATTACAACACCAATAACAACAAAAACAGCAGCAACAACAACAATAACAACGCATTAACAGCAGCAGCAGCAACAACAACGTCCCTTGTATTTAGCTAAGTGATGATGTCTTGCAAGGTGGTCTGAAGGATGATAGATTTTACTTCAGCGTCTGACTCACCTTAGTAATACAATTTTTATAACGGAAATCCTGAGACATAGAGAGTCCAAAGGAAATACTTTTAATCTGGAAGATCTAATATTTTCCCTATCAAATTTCTGGGAAACGGGCGTAATTTTCTGAAAACAATTAAATACTTCTTTCTTTTTCTTTTTTATCTTACGCAACATTAAGACGTTAGTGTTGTATTTACTTTAGTAGTTTTTATTTTTATTGCTGGCACAGTCCTTTTGTGTCATGAGTACATTCTGTGTTTTGTTTTGCTTTTATAATCTAAGTCTCCTAATCGAGTTTACTGGATGTTGTTTGTGGTGGTGAGAGAATCTGTGAAAGTTCTCTACCCATATGGGTGCAGTACTAGCAGTGTTATTCTATATATGCTGTGGCATGTAAGTGCTATGGTTTTAGTTTCGCATTCGTCTGCACATTTTTAATCGCTTTCATGACGCCTATAATTATTTACATATAATTATTTGCAGGGATCTCTATTTCTTCTAAATTCTCTTCTCTCTATCTTACAATCACATGGCTTCCTCCTATCAGACAGCATTCGTCGTACGTATGAAAACAATATATATTCAGTCATTTCTAATCATTATCCATTGCATTCACATTCATATGAAAGGAATAAAATTTTTCTCACCTCGAAAAATGATTTTGTTTGAAACGTCACAAACTCTAGTTCCAGTGATTTCTGTAATTAAATAATCTTACACTGTACAGTAGTTAAAAATAACCCTAACCCTAACCCTGTTGTCTCACTGGACTTTAGCTTTTACACACACACGCACACCAGCACACTAACATATATAATATACATATAGATATATATATATATACACACCTATATATACGTATATGTATAATTATATATATATATATATATATATATATATACACACTTGCACACACACACACTTACATACACATACACGCACACGCACAAACATATATATATATATGTATGTATGTATGTATATATAAGTATATATGTATATAAAAATTTATATAAATATACATATTAATATTTTATATATATGTATATAGACATACATACGTATGTATATATGTGTGTTTATATACATATGTATATATATATATATATATGTATGTATGCATGTATATATATGTATGTATGTACACACACACATGTAAGCAGACAAATATACACACGTACAAAGAGAGAGTAAAGATGGAGGAGTAGGGAGACAGAAAGAGGAGTAAGCGGACATATATATTGACAATAAGCAAAACAAATAAATATACACTTCACTTAGACGTATCGATCAGTACTAAAATCAATACGTAGAAAACAATAATGAAATATCTATAAAATGTAAAAATTTTTTTTCACGACATTTTCAAGCTATCAATTGCCTGGGAAGATGACAGAGGCGTAATAATGGAATAAAAGTTCCTCTGGGCATACATACATGCTTGCACGTATGTACGCAGACATACATGCATACATAAATACATAGATACATACATACACATAGATACACACATACACGCATATAAATACGTACACGCACATGCACATAGGTATGCATGCATTCATATGTGTGCATATAACCGTACAAATAATATATATGTATTTATGTAATCATATATATTATTTATTTGTGTATATTTAAATATGTATGTTGTTATGTATATTTATGAATGATACCCGCATATAACCACGTGGCACTTTGAGTAAGTGTATTCTTCTATAGCCTCGGGCCAACCAATGTCTTGTGAGTGGATTTGGTAGATGGAAACTGAAAGAAGTCCATCGTATATATATATATATATATATATATATATATATATATATATATATATATATGTATATATGTTTTTGTGTCTGTGTTTGTCTTTCCACCATCGCTTGATAAGCGATGTTGGTGTGTTTATCTTCCCGTAACTTACCAGTTCGGCAAAAGAAAGCCATAGAATAAGTATTAGGCTTACAAAAAATATGTCTTGGGGTCTATTTGTTCGATTAAAGGCGCTGCTCCAGCATGGTCGCTGTCAAATGACTGAAACAAATAAAAGAATACAAATACACATACATACATACATACATACATACATACATATATAACAATATACATACATATATGTATGTACATATATTATTATTTAAAGCACTTTGATTCGGCCCAATGCGCCTTAAAGTTTTGTAGTTTTTTTTTACAGAATCTTAACTCCTTCGGGCTCAGTTGGGTTAACACGGGGCCGAATCAAACTGTTTTAAGTCATAGCATATGTAATTTCTACTAAATGTGTTGAGTAGCTCTTTCTTTCATTTGTTCACCCACTCGTTGTTGTACATGTAAAACTTTCCAGAAGTTTATCATTTAAGTATATATGAACATGTCTAGATATGCAAGTATATGCATGCGAAGACATACATGAAACAAAACATACAAATCTGCACATACACATGCATATACATACATGCATGCATACATACATACATACATACATACATACATACATGCATACAAAAATACCTTGTTGAAATTCCAATGAAGGAGCATTGGATCTAGGTTATAGAAACCAGCTCTTTCTCTATTGGCAAGAAATCTTGAAATAAAACGGAACAATGACATACATACATTCATACATACATGCAAAATGTTGAGGAAAACGAAAATCCTTGATTCATACGCTACAAGTGATCACGATATCTGGGACTAGAAAAATCTGTAAGACCTTCTTAAGATTCCAAGTATGATGAATAAAACAAGATGCTTCTCTTCAAAACCTTGCTACCGAGTAGGTAACTGGTCAAAATGTGTTAAATTACAAAAAGAACACACACACAAACATACACACACACGCGCGCGCGCATAAATGTATATGTGTGCGTGTGCGTGTGTTTGTGCATGAGTGCGTGTGTTTGTGCATGAGTGCGTGTGTTTCTGCATGAGTGCGTGTGTTTGTGCATGAGTGCGTGTGTTTCTGCATGAGTGCGTGTGTTTGTGCATGAGTGCGTGTGTTTGTGCATGAGTGCGTGTGTATACATATATAAATACACACATATACATGTGTATTCATGCATACATATATATACGTATATACACAAACCTATACGGATTAATATATAGTGTTGCGTATATGTATACATCATTGCCATTATGAAGGTTGTCGGTACGCTATATAGCAATGATGCCATGATATACTGAAATGAAGTGAATGTGTAAGGCTGGTTGCATGAAATACACATGCATAAACATGTATACACAAATGCACATGCGCACATATATTCATATATAAATGCTCTAATATAATCTAGCAATTACTGTTGCCAATGGAAAATTCAGTTAATGACTATGGTGATGCTGCTGCTGCTGGTGATAATGACAACGAAGATAATGATGATAATGGCGGCCATGATTACAAGTTTAATGACAAATTTTGGTGTTTTTATCTTTTCATCGTTTCAGCCATTAGACTGCGGCCATGCTGAAGCGCCGCCTCGGAGAATTTTTACTCGAATGTATCGAACCCAGTACTTATTTTTTTAAAGCTGGTACTCATTTTCCAAAGCCTGGTACTTACTCTATCACTCTCTTTTTCCGATCCGCTATGTAAACACACCAACACCGGTTGTCAATAAGTAGTGGTGGACAAACACAGACACAGAGACACACACATAGATATATATGCATACATACATACATACATACATACATACATACGTACGTACATACATACACAGACACAGACACACACACACACACACATACACACACACACACACACACACACACACACACACACACACACACACACACACACACACACACACACACACACACACACACACACACACACATATATATATATATGCTACAATAATAATTGTATATATAAATTATATAATTGTATAAGGGAACAAGAAAGACTCATGCTCCAACATGTTGTAAGGATACGCCAAAAACGTTGTAAAACCACGTTTAGCTCCAGCAAAAATACGGGTTGTAGATGAGCAAATGAGAAATACAAAATAAAGCTCCACAGTCAATTGTATATTGGTTCAATACACAATTTGTGTATTGAACCAATATACAATTGACTGTGGAGCTTTATTTTGTATTTCTCATTTGCTCATCTACAACCCGGTATTTTTGCAGGAGCTAAAGGTGGTTTTGTAACATTTTTTGGCGTATTCGTACATGTAGGTGTATGATTTTTTTCCTGATCTCTTATATAATCATATAATTTATATATATAATTATCATTTTAGTATAATTTAACCACATGG
>NC_068984.1:101106426-101113595 GCF_001194135.2 Octopus bimaculoides | reverse complement strand
CGCCGACCCCCATCAATCTTTCCCTCCTCCAACTGACAGTTTTTTGTACCTTTTCGCGACGGAAAATACAACTTTTGTGGCAGTTATAACGAAATTGCTTTCTTATATCAGAGTAATAAGGCGTCTCAATAGAACATCTTTACCCCCGAGAATTACCGGGTACACCAGCTAGTATATATATATATATATATATATATGCACAACAGGCTTTTTTCAGTTTCCGTCTACCGAATCCACTCACAAGGCTTTGGTCGGCCCGAGACTATAGTAGAAGACACTTGCTCAAGGTGCCATGTAGTAGGAATGAACCCGGAACCATGAGGTTGGGAAGCAAGCTTCTTACCACACAACCCTACCTGCACCTATTAATTAAGATTATCGTTTAGCTGAGTATCCAAGGGTGCCAACTCCAATCTTTTCTGGGTGTAAGCTTTTATTAGTAAAATTTCAGCAAATATTTCTTGCTGACATTGCAGCACAGACTCAGTCGTGGACTTTCCTCTCGTAGGGTACAGATGAGGATTCCACAATTTCTCGTAGAACAGATGATTTGTTTATTGTAGTCAAATATTTGTGCTGTCTGTTAGCTCACTCCGTCCATCCATATGTCGAAGTGATCGTAGAGAAACGCGAAATGAATGTTTTGCTAAAAAAAAAACAACGCAACGCTCGGTCCAGGAATCTGCTGATCATGAGTACAAGACTTCATGCAGCCTCATTCAGAGTCGAATGTACAGACTATTACTAAGAAAGTAAACCATGATGCAACGTTGGGAAACGCAATTATCTGGTAATTTGAGTCTCTTTCTTGCGTAGCCAAGCAATAATATTAGCTAACGCTAATGTTTCCCTTTAACCCCCACTGAAAACACTAAAAATTCATTAATCCTTTATTCTTTTAAAAACAATCAATTAAATCGACTGCAGTATGTTACTGCTGCGTATTCCCTCGTCATCAAAAGAAGTAAATTATAAATTATAATCGATCCTCATGGCTTAAAGTGATAAACCTAAAATGTTGGATGTCGCTTTTAGAGATGCTATAGCACATTGATGTGAATGCTGCATATTTATGAAAGTAAAGGCAAGTACATTAAACGGAACATAGAGCAAAACGTTTATGTGAGCATAGAACGTTTCGTAGGAGCAACATTTACCGAACAGTGTATTGCATGAACATACATCATTATTAACAGAGACTATCAAGCAGCGCAGATTTAATTTTGTGTGACGTTGTTGGCAAAGAAAGGATGAAGTTGTATGTCAACTATTACCATGAGAACCAGTATATGATGAAAGCAGAGACACAGCTTGACGAACCTAAGTGCAGCAGCTGCTTGAGGACACCGAGCTTGAAATAAGCTGCGCTGCAAAGATGATGAAGATGATTGGTCATCGGGATCCGAGTGAGCTTGACATGACATCTATCCGTCTATTCCTCTACATCTCTTTCTGTCTATCTATTTTCTGTTTGTCTGTTAGTCTATCTATCTATCTATCTATCTATCTATCTATCTATCTATCTATCTATCTATCTATCTATTTGTCTGTCTGTTTGTCTACCCAACGTAAGCATCATGTGTCTTTAGCCATCAAATCTGTTATAACAATATGTTAAAATTATCGTTCTTTAACACCACCCTCTCTTCCTCCCTAACTATCTCCCTCTCCTTGCCTCTCTCTCTGTCTGCATCACTTTTTTACTCATTACCTCATTCTTTCTTTCTTTCTTTCTTTCTTTCTCGCTCATTTTATCTTTATTTGTCCATCAAGAAATTGATTGTCTTCCCATTAACCTCTCCTGCTACTCCCTTTCTCTCTTTCTTTTTCACTATGCTCTAAACAAACTATTTGAGAATTTTTTCATGTGTATTTTTAAAATGTTGTTTTAGCCGTGGATGTGGCTGTGCAGAAAGTAATTTGCTTCCCAACCACATAGTTGCGGGTTCAATCTCACTGCGTGGCACCTTAGGCAAGTGTTTTGTACTATAGCCCCGGGCCGATGAAAAAAGCCTTGTGCATGTATTTGGTAGACAGAAATTGAATGAAACCTGTCGTTTGTATATATATAGTGAGAATTTCCAAAAAAACAAAAACAAAAAAAGCAACAAAAGACGAAGATAGATGTGTAAACAACAAACAGATGTATTAGTTTAACGCTCGGGAAGTGAGAAAGTCTTTTATGTTTCGAGCCTACGCTCTTCGACAGAAAGGAACACAAGAATAAACAGGGAGAGAATATATATATATATATATATATATATATATATATATATATATATATATATATATATATATATACACATACATATATATATATATATATGTATATATATACACATACATAGCTAAAGTCAATTGGGTATGAAGTTGGGGAATTTCTAGAGAGGCCTTCAGCCCTAATACTGGGCTATCAACACTATCAGGATCCAACCCAAGGCTGGATTACTTTTGATGTAGAAAATCCAAGTTTCACGACGATTATACTGTCATATGGTCTGGCGAAGAGTAAAACATCCAATGAAAAAAAGAAGACACAAAACCGGAGGCATCTAATAAGACTTCCCCTATGCAAGACCCTACAAGGCTTTGTAACTGTCGTGAACCTTCCACGTTTCCCCTAGACAACTAGTGTCTCAGGAAAAATGTAGTCGTAAAACCCAGATAGTTTAGTCTTCCTTCCCCCAACCCGTAAGTATTTCTTTCCTTTTGGTATTATTGGTGTCTGCTACTATCCCTTTCCTACTATCCCTTTCCAGGTTTCAACCCCACGAAATATTATAGATATATAGATATATTTTCTTTTCCTTAGGAACAGCCCACATCCTACGAAAGACAATCAATTCAATAATACAACTCAAACAAAACAATCTACAAACACAAAAAGCACTCTACAGAGTAAATATCCAATAAAATAAACCGCCACAACATGTACTCTACAGGCCGGAGACTCAATAGAACACAAATCGCATTACACAAACAACACACAAGACAAACACTATCATAACAAAAGACTGTAACCAAACCCTATAACAAAACAAACTAAAACAGTACAATATGAGGAAGAACTTCCACTCCTCCAACAACAAAAATAACACATAATGCTGCACACACCCCAGCAACACGGAGGTGTAGCAGGTGATGCAGTAGAAATCTGCCTGAAACTATCAGATGTTGAATACTGATAATGATAATAATAATAATAATAATAATAATAATAATAATAATAATAATAATAATAATAATAATAATAATGAAAAGGTCACAGAAAACGAGAAAGCAACCATACTCTGGGATATGCCAATGTACACAGATAGAGAAATTAAGGCAAATGGACCAGATATAGTTGTCAACGATATGAAGAAAAAAAAATGCTTTCTAATTGATGTATCAATACCAGCAGATGACAACGTTTCTCTAAAAGAAATGGAGAAACTTTCAAAATACAAAGACCTGGAAATAGAGGTAACTCGAATGTGGAATCTAAAAACAGAAACAATTCCTATCATAGTAGGTGCCTTAAGGTATAATAAAAAATATTCAGACAAATACATAACAAAAACACCAGGACTTACAAATATATATAACATACAGAAAATTGCACTAGTGGGCACTGCACACATCGTACGCAAAACACTTTCAATACAGTAACCATAAGAGCACCACAGCAAACCACAGCACATACCCAAGGCGCACAGAGCTGCGCTCGGTAGTGAAGTGAAAGCACGTTATAAAAATAAAACTACTGAACAATAATAATAATAATTACTTTTATTATTATTGTTATTTTTCTGAGATGAGCGCAATGATGATGATGATAACGATGATGAAGATGATGATGTTGATGCTGTTATCGTTATACTGTTTTCGTTATTTTGTATTAATCTGTTGTCAATGTTAAAAAAAAACAAAAAAGCTTATCAGGCATTTTCATTGTCTAGTTTCCTATGGTAGTAGAAGTAACAGTAATAGTTGCTGTAATCGTTGTTATTGGTCGATACTGACTGTGAAGGCACATGCTATTGTGGTGTTTTTGTTATTGTTGTCGTTGTTGTTATTGTTGTGCATGTACGGTGTAAAAATTTGTTGCCGCTGTTGCCATTTTTCTTACCGGTGCTCTCTCGCATCTTGTTATTGTTATTGCTGTGTTAGACCCACCAAGATCAGGTCAGGTCTGGTATAGTGCTGATTACTATTGCAATCATCGACTTCTTTCTGTGTTCAGTGCTGTGCAGCCAGAGATAAGCTCCTGAAGAAGTCAAGTCTGCAATCAGGTTTCGGTTCTCAATGGCTGTCTTTATTCTGTAAGCCTTTGCTGTTTCATTCGATACTTTGTGAGATAATAAACACTGTATTGATAATAATCAAAAGAAGAAAACATGCTCTCTAATGCTACATGTTGTGTCACAAGTGTCGTAGTTGTGCACACGGAGCAAATTTTCAACATGAAGGTGAAATATTCATACATACATTAATACTCATATATACATACATTGATACATGTATATACACGCGTTCATATACATGCACAATGATACACACAAAATCCCAAACCACACACGTATACATACGTATATCCTTATAAATTTCCGTGGAATCTATTTCTTTCAGTCTGTTGTATACAACATTGTGGAGGCGCAATGGCCCGGTGGTTAGGGGCGGTGGACTCGCGGTCATAGGATCGCAGTTTCGATTCCCAGACCGGGCGTTGTGAGGGTTTATTGAGTGAAAACACCTAAAAGCTCCACGAGGCTCCGGCAGGGTATGGCGGTGAACCCTGCTGTACTCTTTCACCACAACTTTCTCTCATTCTTACTTCTTGTTTCTGTTGTGCCTGTAATTCAAAGGGTCAGCCTTGTCACACACTGTGTCACGCTGAATATCCCCGAGAACTACATTAAGAGTACACGTGTCTGTGGAGTGCTCAGCCACTTGCACGTTAATATCACGAGCAGGCTGTTCCGTTGATCGGATCAACTGGAACCCTCGACGTCGTAAGCGACGGAGTGCCAACAACGACAACAATACAACATTATATTATTTCTTTCCTCCAGTTCTTCTATGCTGTCTCCCACTACACCTCTTTTTAAAAATCTTTTTCTTTATCTTTTTAATTGCTTAAGCCATTGGACTGCAGCCATGCTGGAGCACCGCCTTGACGGATTTAGTCCAGGGGTTCTTAACAGTGGTCCATATGACCCTTGGCGGTGGCGAGTCCATATAAAATTTTGTCGTTAAAAATTATCTACACAAAATATTTCAACAATTATTTTTTTATACAATTCCTAATAATATTTGATTATAAAGTATAATAGGATTTTTAAACATCGAATGGCTACGGGGGTCTATTCGAGTAAAGTTGGAATCAAAGGGGTCCAGAGACAGCAAAATAGTTGAGGACATTGCTTTAGTCAATCAAATCGTTCCCCAGTACTTATTTTTCAACTCTGGTACTTTTCTTTTGCTGAACGGCTACACTACAGGGAAATAAACAAACCAAAACTGGTTATCAAGCGGCGGTGAGCAAATACAAGCAAATTGAAATTAACTTGCGCGCGCACACCCACACGCACAGACAAATGCGCGCACACACATATATCTATATGATAGGCTTCCACATAGTTTTCGTCTATCAAAATTCATACCCAAGACATTGATGGGTCTGAGGCAATAGAGATGACACTAAACCAAGGTTCCGCACAATGGGGCTGAATCCGAAATTACATATTTGCAAAGCGATGCCTGCACCTAGGTACTTTCGCATATGTACGAATTCATTCCCGCATACACGCGCACACATGTGTCACAATATCGAATATCACCACCAACATCAAAAGTACATTTATGAATGAAACCACCACCAACACCACCACCAAGTATTTCGTGTATATATATAGTACACACACACACATACACACAAACACACACACACACATATATACAAATTTAATGTGTATGTGTGTAAGATACTTTTAAGACATAATATTTACTCCTGTTTCACTAGCGAATGCTTGTATGTTATGAGTTAATCATTACAAAGCTGACTGCTGAACGTCATACATATACACACACACATATACATACATACATACATACACACATACATACATACACACATACATATCTGTCTGTCTATCTATCTATCTATCTATCTATCTATCTATCTATCTATCTATCTATCTATCTATCTATCTATATACACACACACATATAATATATTGCTTCCCACTCACATGGTTCGGGTGCAGTCCTACTGCGTGGTACCTTGGACATGTGTCTTCTACTATATAGCTCCGGGCCAACTAAAGCCTTGTGATTGGATTTGGTAGACAAACTGAGAGTAGCCCAATACATGTATATGTGTATATATCTGTGTGAGTGTGTGTGTTTCCACACAATAGTCTATAATATCCCTCTCTTTGTCTTTCTTTCCTTCTCACTCTTTCTTCTTCTCTTTCTCTATATTTCTCTCTCTCCCTGTTTTTCTGTCTATTAATATTTCTATAGAAATAGATATCTATATATCTTCTTACCTGTACGTGCCTATTCTACTTACTCCCCTTTTTTCTCTCTCTACCACTCTTTCTCCTTACCCCTCGCTGGTCACATGTGTCCGGCTACTGCTTTCTTTCTTATCTTGGCCACTGCCAAGCTAGCACGAACTTTCTTCTTCTCTCTTCCTTCCAGTTCGTCACATCACAGCGTTCAGTATACATATATATTTTTTCACGTCTGGCCTTACTAGCCCTTCTTACTTATTTTCACTGTTTCGTTTTCCTGTCGTGTTTTGTTCGCCACTATATTCCTCGGCATTACAAATTTAATTTGTGGTCCGTGGGAAGAGCCATTCTAACAATGCATCCTACCCTAACTCTTCGAAACGCTTAGTTTTAGAATGGTAGCAGCTGATGAAGGAAATGTTCTCTATGTGACCTGTGTGTTTTCTGTGCTCTGTTTATGTTCTGTTTATCATTTTGTCCACGTTTTTTTGCAACGTCCAGTACCCAGATATGGATCTATATATATATGTAGATGTAGGTATGTACATACATGTACGTATATATGCATATACCCACATATTATTTGTATTATTACATGATCGAACGCACGCGTTATCTTTGCAAGTAAGTTTTAACATGTACGTATATATGCATATACACACATTTTAT
>NC_068984.1:101102902-101103560 GCF_001194135.2 Octopus bimaculoides | reverse complement strand
ATACACACACACACACACACGCACACAAACACACACACACACACATATATATATATATATATAGTTAGAATATACAAATAAACAAAAGACGAAGACAGGTGTGTAAACAACAAACGGGTGAATTAGTTTAACGCTCGGGAATGTGAGAAAGTCTTCTACGTTTCGAGCCTACGCTCTTCAACAGAAAGGAATATGAGAAAATAAACAGAGAGAGAATAAAAATAGCTTTAGTGGCTAGCGGTCGATCATGGCGATGGCTGGACATAGGTGGTCAGACAGGAGAGCAAAGAAGAAAGGGCGATAATGAAGTAGTGGTGATCCCAAAACGAAAGTGCGTGTGCGTGTGTATGTGAGAGCGTGTGTGTACTTGTGGATTGGGGCTGCTGACCTTGACGTGTGGGTGTGTGCATGTGTAGGTGTGTGAATGATGGTTTATACGCATAACCCACATACAATTTGGTACAAGTGCATTTAAGCTTATAAATATGAGTTAAGTCTATTGAATACAAGAGTACTCAATGTGTTAAGTGGAGAGTTGAGTCGATCACTTAAAGCTTTGTTTTTCCACTTGTCAAACAAGAATTACATGTAACTGCTTGTGAAGATATCAGGTTAAATATGAAATACGCGTGCGCACACACGCACGTACACACGCACA
>NC_068984.1:101100866-101102388 GCF_001194135.2 Octopus bimaculoides | reverse complement strand
ATATATATATATATATATATACTCACACACACACACATATATATATATATGTATGTATATATGTGTGTGTGTATATATTTACATATATATATGTACACACACAGTATACACACATATTTATACACACATGTATGTATATATATATATATAAATATGTGTGTGCGTGGCTTAGTGGTTAAGGTATTTAATGCAAGGTCGTAAGGTCGTGAGTTCGACTGCCGGCGATGCATTGTGTAGTAGAGATAGAGATATCATTTCAAGCTGTACAAGTCTACTGGTAATACCAGTATTTCACAGGGTCAGTCTTGTCACATTCTGTGTCACGTTGAATTTCCATGAGTACTCCATAAAATGCACACTTGCTCGTGGAGGGCCCAGGCACTTGCACGTTAATCTGACGAGCAGGTTGTTCCCTGATCGGATCAACAGGAAGACGCGTCGTCATAGCATGACTGCAGTCAAATGACTGAAGCATGTAAAAGAAGAATAAAAGAAAGAATATATGTATTCTTCTATTCTTTTACGTGTTTCACTCATTTGACTGTGGCCATGCTGGAGCACCGCCTTCAGTCGACCAAATCGACCGCAGGAGTTATTCTTTGTGAGCCTAGTACTTATCCTATCGGTCTCTTTTGCCGAACCGGTATGTTACGGGGACGTAAATACACCAACGTCGGTTGTCTAGTGATGATGGGGGACAAACAGACACACAAACGCGCGCGCGCGCACACACACGCTCTCTCTCTCACACACACACACACACACACATACGCCGGGCTTCTTTCGATTTCCGTCTACCATATCCACTCACAAGGCTTTGGTCGGCCCGAGGCTATAGTAGAAGACACTTGCCTAAGGTGCCACACAGTAGAACTGAACCCGGAACCATGTGGTTGGTAAACAAATTATTTACCACACAGCCATGCCTTACACACACACACATATATGTATGTATGTGTATTTATGCACATATATATATATATGTATAAAAATAAAAATAAAAATAAGAAATAAGTGGAAATTTTACCAGTGAGTGTGTTAAATTTTAAGGCACAATAAGAAAATGACTCTCCCCAGACACAAGAGCATATATATACACACATATATATATTTATTCATAAATATGTTTTTATGCATGCATATATACACAAACACACACATATTTGCATGCGTGTATGTTTATATATGATAATAATAAGACCTGGAAATAGAGGTAACAACTCGAATGTGGAATCTAAAAACAGAAACAATTCCTATCATAGGAGGTGCCTTAGGTATAATAAAAAAAAATATTCAGACAAATACATAACAAAAACACCAGGACTTACAAATATATATAACGTACAGAAAATTTCACTACTGGGCACTGCACACATCCTACGCAAAACACTTTCAATACAGTAACCATAAGAGCATCACAGCAAACCACAGCACATACCCAAGGCACACAGAGCTGCGCTCGGTAGTGAAGTGAAAGCACGTTATAAAAATGAAACTACTGAACAATAATAATAATAATAAT
>NC_068984.1:101093459-101100711 GCF_001194135.2 Octopus bimaculoides | reverse complement strand
TATATATATATATATATATATATATATATGTATATATATACATACGTATATGTATATACTTACATCTACACGTATATATATGCATATGTGTTCACAAGGCGTCATGAAACGTGTACAAAACAAAAAAAATACGTGTTACGAGTACATGGAACATGAACGAAAGACACAAATGGAAAACAAAACAAACAACATAAAAAGCGACCCTTCATCAGTTGTTGGGTGTTTCTCTAGTCTTGTATTTCGAGCATTTAACAACAATATACGCTTTCGATAAAAGAGTTGCTCCCGCAAAGCAAATCAAATAAAATTTTGGATTTTGCGGAGGGTCAAAATAGATAACACAAACAGGAGAGTGAAAATAAACAGGAAGGGCTGCTAAACCTAAACGAAGTTGTGGTGGCGAACGCGTTAATCAAGCTAGGACAGGAGACAAACAAGAACATGTCTTCCTTGTTCCACCTACAACGGAGAGAAAGAAAGATGGCCGATGGTCACGTGGGAGCAACGTAAGCAAGAGAAGAGGAGTAAGAGAGAGAGAGAGTGACAAAGTAATAAAATAGAATAGTAGGAGAAGACGAGGTAAAAGAATAAGAGAGAGGAAAGAGAGAAAAACGAAAGAGTAAAAAGATGGTATAGAGTGCGCATCAGAATCATTAAGATAAAAGTTACTTGGAAGAGGATGCGTGACGTTCAATCATATATATATATATATATATATATGTGTGTGTGTGCGCGCAATGGGTGCTATAGATTCGGCACAAGTTGCTGATTTGGTAGTAATATATATTTTGTTTTCTCTAAATAGAGAATTCCCTGAAATAGCAGGAGGTTTATATAAGGATGATGCACTTTTTACAATTGTAAACACATCTAGTAGAATGTTGGAAACATATAGAAAGGAATTTTTTTAGATTCTTTAAAAAATAAGCCTATCTATAATGGTAGTTGAACATGACTTTGTTAACTTCTTAAATGTTACGTTGGAGATTAAACATGGAATTTATAAACTTAATGAAAACATAAAATATATAAATATTGGAAGTAATCATTCCAGATCAATAACAAATTGACTTATAAAGACCATTTCATCTAGAATAAGCAAATTGTCAGCCAATGAGAATATTTTCAAACTTAATGAAGACTTCTATATCTTGACACTTAGGAAAGCGGGGTATAATGATAAAATTAAATTTAATAAATGAAATATCGAATCAGATATTGCAGACCTAAAATATAGTAGTATAAACAAATCTGCTTATAACAAATGTAGTTATTGACATCTAAAATCAAGTATTCAAGTTGATAAAATAACAAGAGTAGGTGATTTTAATAATTAGAATAAAAAGATGAACAATTATATTTATAGAAAAAGGAAGAATCGTAAGATTGTTGATAACCGGGTTAAAAATTCTCGTACTGCTAATGGAAATGAGGATGTAGTATTCTCTAATAAAATTTCAAATTCTTTCAATATGAAATTGGTTAAAAGATTCAAAGATAACAATAATAAAAGAAAAATAAACGCTAACTATAGAATGGATCGAAATCAGAGAATACTTACTCCTTCAAAAAACGGGTATAAACATCAAAATTATGATCTTAACTCGAAGAATAATTTATGGTTCATTGTTCCGTTTGGTAAACAGATCAATTACAATTTTTCCAAATTGTTTAAAATAGCAATCCAAAAATATTTTCCAAGAAACCACAGATGCTAGAAAATTTTTAATCGGCATAAAATCAGATTGGGTTGTCTTAGTCGTAATACTGCACAAATAATAGCAACACATGATATTAAAATAATATCCAAATTTCAAAAAAGCTATTACAATCATAATAGTGTAATAAATACGAAGCGTAATAACTGATTTTTAAAATTTACCATAAAGTTAAAGAATGAGATGACAATATTAAAAAATTATAATGATATATAAGATTGGATGATGATGATGGAGTGAGGGACGGGTGCGACCCCACAAACCACGTTCCTCCACTGAACCCATTAAGAGACTTTTATTTTCTCCCTTAAGCAGGTACATCCACTCTCAACATGCTTGCCGCCTTCTTCCATCTTTTCTTATAAGTACTAAATGGCAAGCGTCTCCTCTCCATCATTATTTTCCTTTTAAGATGGAAAAAAATCGAAGCATAATAACATCAAACGGAATAAAGAAACTCAAACAGAAAGGAACGTGGAAAGGGAAACAACCCAATTTAACATAAATAATAACGTCAAATCGAATGAAAGTTCAACTAGAAATAGAACAAAAATAACGTTATCTAAAGAAGTAAATAGTAGTAAAGAACTTGGTGGAAATGAATTTAATTCTACAACCAATGATCAAATTGAAAGTAAATCTGACGGAAATATAGAAGGCTATCTTTTCAATTGTTCTAAGCGGGAATCCTGTTATATGAAAAATAAGTGTAAAACTAGAAATGTAATATATAGGTGTATAGTTACATCTAAGAGGAAGGAATTCCTTTACATCGGTGGGACATCATTAATGTTCAAGAGGAGACTGGCAAATCACTTGAGTTCATTTAAGAAAAAAAAAATAAAAGGTTCCAAACGAGTCTTAGTAAATTAATCTGGTCTTTCATGGAGAGTAACAAGGACTATACGATTAAATGGAAGTTAATTTGTACTACAAAACCATATAGATCTAGAACCAATATGTTTAGAAGAATTTTACAGGATTTTCACATCCAAGGATAATGTAATAAATTCTAGACAAGAGCAAGCATTGAGATGCTTGCACATGAGGAGAGACTGTTCCGTTTTATGATAGAGTTGCAATTGCTACGATGGCTAATAAGTGCAATTGAAACATGTATTGGTCTTAAAAGGCAGTATATAATTATAGAATTAAAGATAATGCTATTGCTGCTTCGGAGTAATGCTCCTTTCTATTATTGTCAATATATGTTTGTGTGTGTGTGTTTGTGTGTATATACATTCATACACACGCTTATATATGTTTATACATACATGTACACACGCGTCCATACACACACACGTCCATTTACACATCCTTCAGACTGCCTCTCAGAGACCCTTCATTTTGCATCGACTCACTACTGACTGTCCCATCTACGCAAACGTGCAAACGCACACACACACACATAGACACACACACATGCACACACTGCCACACCAATCCTTACACACATCTGTAACTATATCTGCTGATCTTTCACAACGACATTAACTCACACACAGACTATTGACACAATACCACACACACACACACACACCAGCACGTACACATGCAGTTACTGTTACACATACTCACGCTACTATACACAAACACGCTATCACACGCACATATGCCATCATACACACGCGCGCGCGCACACACATGTACACGGATACCAACCATTCTTCACACACTCTTGGCCTAGAAAGCACTTTCTCTCTGTCCATCTACTTCTGGTCATTTCAACAATGTAACTACACGTGGACTGTTGGCGATTTTCCCCTCCTTCCTTTTCTTTTGGACTTTCCTATGTTTCCGAAGAAGAGCCATGCTCGAAACGCAAAACAACCACTCTTTTCCTTCTCTGAGCGTCTTATTAATACTTTGCATGTGCTATGTCCTCGCGTTGTTGTTTTTCTTGTCTTGCTTTCTTCGTTTTTTTAATTAATTAATCAATTAATTCAGTAATTATATATATATATATATTTACACCAAAAATACTCACAGTTGAGTTTTTGTATATATATATATCAACTTTAAATAGAGCTCAAAACTGATCCATTGAAAATACTTTATAATAATAATAATAATAATAATGAAATTGACCTATGAACATTTCGATGGAACATCCAGAATGATTAATACATATTATAAAATATTATAAAATATAGGATACTCTATCTCCTCGGGGTCCCATTATTATTGCTATTAAGTAATATACAGCCAATAAAAACAGAAAACATTCAAATCCAATTTTCATAGTTGACCCATGAAAATATACAAAACAGGATGAAAAGGTATTAGATTGCACACAACTGTCCATCCCAAATGTGCAAGGAACGAGCAAACGGCAAATCAACTCAAACATAAAAATTGTATACTATAAAGTTCAGTTGCTGATCAATTGAGAACGTTATAGAATTAAAAAAAAAAAAACCCGTTAGAGCAATAATCATCAAAATAAATAAAGAATTCATATCGTAGAAAAATTTTTTAGATATTAATTATAACATTCATACTAGAGGATCCCGATTAAACAGAAACACACTTAAAAGATAATAATGATAATGTTCTTAAATAAAATTCTCGCTAATAAACTTTAGCACACACCGTTATACACAATTAAAAATATAAATTAAAATTAATCTTATATCAATTCAGCGTAAACTAGCAAAAGACTTCAAAACTGTACCTCAGGACTACCCAGCTATATTACATAGAAAAATTATCTACATTAAATCTCTTTATACGTGTTGCATTTACGTTAGCGCAGAATGTAAATAAAGAAATCGGTCTTCAATGAAAAAATCCCCAAATAAAATTATGACTCGTTAGTTCATGAAACAGAGTTTGTATGTAGTTGCTGTCTCTGTAGAAATATTTTGTCACTCTTTTATATATGCAAGGGAGATGTAAGAAGTGACTCGCATAGAATGAATATCGGAAGATGACTATATCACTGCTATTACTTCAGGTTTATATGGATGGTATGGTAGAAACAGTGAAGGCCTTGTAGTTAGGGTGTTGCGATCACGATGGCGAGATTGTGGTTTTAATTCCTGGACCGGGTAGAGTGTTGTTGTCTTCTAGAGCAAAACATTTCATCTCATGTTACTCTGCGATCTCTTCTAAACTTGACACGTGGTACACTGTGTACCTGTCCAAACAACGTCGATTTGATGGAGGGTATGACCTTGGGTACGGTAGATATATTTGATCATTATGAACAAATCACTTGTGCATGTTGTTCAGCAAGAAATTGCACAACCGTCTTTCTCGGACTCTGAAGGTTTATCATCATTGTGGAAACAAAGCCAAAGCAAAAAATTTAATCCAGTTAGATGAACGACACCAGAAATGCCGATTCCCAGACAAAACCGAGAAATGTTGAAGTAAGTTAATAATTACGGGGGCAGTACAAGGAATTGCACTTCGAAATTGGAAACGGAGCGAGTATCAACAATTAGGGAGTAAATCATTAAAAACTTTTGCTGTATCTACTGAGTACCTCTTCAGTGACACCAAGTACGGTGTTGAGAGTGATATTATGTGGAGATTGAGACTAACTACTGTTGACAGTTGTGGTTTGACAGGGAAGTTTAAATCGATGAAATGTCATTAAGAAGAGTGGAAAGAAAGGAAAAATATGCTAGCAAGTTGCTACAAAGTAGAGTTGGTCTCTCAACTTGCTTCAAGATAACAGGTTTCTATGGTTATTGTAAAATTGCAGTTTCCTTTAACATCACTGGTTGAGGAATTTATCGTAGCAATAGCCTGCAGCCACGTGAAGCATCGAAATTCTGTAGACACTATTGTTTGTGCGAGCCAGTCAATAGTGTTCGCTGAAAATAAATTAAGTGTAAGTAAAAACTGATTAAGGTGCTGGAGTTTTAAACCTGAAAATGGAAGAGGTGATAGGAAAGATGTAGAAAAGATAGATCGGACTGGACCGATGCCAAAGTAGTAAGGTCAGGCGAGATATCGTAACTAGACGTTTGCTAAATTAAAGAAGAAGAGTGTACGACCAATAATAAGGCTTGGAAGTCAATGACCTCATTCTGACAGTATGCAAGTCATTGCCGAATATTCGTGGAGACAGAAACCGATTTTGAGTATTCCCAGAAGTGCACTTAAACAACGATGCCGCATCATAAATGCAATGATAATTATCATGAAGTTGCAATCTGTTGTTTTCCACAAAGAAGGTGAAATGGGAGACCCTAGAACATAGTGGAAAGCTAAGACTCGGACTTCTGAATAGTATTAATGACTGGAAAGTGTAAGTACATATCATCAAAATACATTGATGGTGTGTATTTAAAATGTAACAATCCGTAGTTACATTTAGTCCAAATTTTTTGAGCCATTCTTGACTTCCTTATTTTTACACATCTTGTCTGTCTAGTATCGCAGAAAGGAGGTTGGGAATTAGAAAAATCATTAGAAAGTCGGTTTGAATGTCTCGTCGTACATGGTTCGGTTCGACTGTCTGTATTCTGCGTTCAAATCTTGCCGACATTAACAATGCCATTTAACCTTTCGAGATCAATAAAATACCAGAATCAGTAAAATACTAAAATCGATTCTCTTCTATTTCTTTCCCTTTTTTATTTATTGTTCCAGTAATTCAAATTGTCTCCCGTTAATTCAGCCTGAGATTTAGGTTAATGCTACACATATCCGTGGAATACTAAATCATTTATACATTAATTTCTCGAGTAGGAATACTCGTGGTTGAACAATTAAATACTCATCGTCGAGACTGACGGAGAGTCTTTCCAGACTCGCAGGATATTGACTGGACCAGGTTCTTTCCCCCATTTTGTTTCATAATTGCTTTTAGTTCTGCTTTGATTTTTATATACATTTCTTTCTCTACCATTTTCTGTTCTATTTACTTATCTATCTATCTATCTATCTATCTATCTATCTATCTATCTATCTATCTATCTATCTATCTATCTATCTATCTGTCTGTCTGTCTATTATTGTTGTTGTAGCCGTTTTCTAAAGGTTTTTTCTCAAGTGTAATTAGCTTCTAGTTTGTAGTTTATTGTTTCCTTATAGACAGGGAAAGAGAGAGAGAGAGAGAGAGAGAGAGAGAGACAAAGAAAGAGAGAGAGAGAGGGAGAGAGAGAGGGGAAAGAGAGAGAGAGAGAGGGGAAGTTAAAAAAATATCTTTTCATGTTGCTTTTCTGTTCTAATCAATCTGCTTCTGAGTACTTATGCAGAGCCATTGTAATTACTTTTTAAAACTCTTCTGTTTCTAGAAGATTCCTTCCCCACCGCAGTACAGGTATATTCTGCCTCTACTTTTCTTTCTGTTTCTAAACTCTTTAACTTACTCATCTATCAATCTATCTATCTATCTATCTATCTATCTATCTATCTATCTATCTATCTATTTGACTTGGATTTACAGAATGAATCCGAAAACTCTAGGTTTCGCTGAGAGCAACGTTATATATTTTTTCTTTCAATCCACCCACTTCGGTCTCAATTCACCGCTCACCTTCTTCGAACATCTCTCACTCGCACAGCGCGTACACAAA
>NC_068984.1:101082515-101090295 GCF_001194135.2 Octopus bimaculoides | reverse complement strand
TTCACTCGATGGGAAAGGTTCAGAAGTATGGGGCATGGGCTCCGCATACTTTAAGTGACAATAGCAAAGGTAAACGAGCCACAATCTCCGCTGGTTTGCTTGCTCGTCACTGCTCAACTCATGGACACAAGCAACGATTTCTTTACCGAATCGTTACTGGCGACGAAAAATGGTGCCTGTACATCAATATGAAGCAGCGTAAGGAATGACTTAGTCCCGGTAAACAAGCAACACCGCGCGTGAAACAAGATCTTCATCCGAGTAAAACGATGTTGTATGTATGGTGGGACTGGGAAGAGATTATTTATTACGAATTGCTTGAACGGAACTACACGGTCAATGCGGAACTCTATGTTGAACAGATGGAACGACTCAACACGGCTATTCAAGAGAAAAGACCTAATCGTCAGCATGGAGTTCTTCTGCTGCACGACACCGCCTGCCTTCATATCGCCAATATGACCAAAGAAGCCTTTCAAACGCATGGCTGGGAAGTGCTGCCACACCCGCCGTACTCTCCTGATTTGGCACCAACGGATTTCCACCTCTTTCGATCTCTTTCAAATGCTATGCGTAGAGTTTCGTTCAATACTGATGCAGAATTGAAAGCTTGGTTGGATCAATTTTCCGAGTCGAAATCGGGTGATTTCTACCAACGAGGTATTGAAAATCTTGTTGAACATTGGGAAGAAGTTGTAAACAACAAGGGTGAATACATTATTGATTAATTAGTTGTTATTTTTTATTTAAACCTTTAAAAAAAATTAAATTTCAAAAGATGGCGGGAACTTAGTTGCTAACCTAATATATGTATATATGTGTGTGTATTTCTTTCTATATATAGTCGTATATAAAAGTGTCAAACATTAAATTGATGGATAATTCAATACTTTCGAGCACTACATTTATTATACTCTTACAAGGAAAACTTCAACAGTGACTTACCAGCCGTCTTCACATTGTGCTCGTTACTTAAGTTTTCCAACCTTTATATATACTTTTCATATATTGGGTGTATGGAAAAATAAGTGACAGACATATTAGAGGAGAGGATGAAGGAAAATTGGATCAGTCTCTGACCTATCCTCGACTTATGTTCTAATACTAATCTAACCGCTGGCACCTATATCTATCTAGATACATGCTTGAATGAACTTTAACAAAAGTGTAATACCAACAACAAACACCTTACAATAAATATAACAGTTCAAGAAGAAATTCTGACTAGATTTAACAAATCTTTCAGCGCCAGCCACTTAATGCGAGAAGTCTATGGATCTATCTGTTCCTCTAATCCTATACGAATCTAACTCTCAGCACCTGTTTTTATAAGCATGCTCGAATGAAACCGAACAATAACATCTAACAAATATTAGTTTCTCACACCAATTATAACCAACTTGTAATTGCCATGAAGCCATTTTTAACGCCGCTTTTACTGTAATAATCAGAGAATGTTTTCGCCATACTTACCTCCCTACTTTCATCCTACAAACGCTTGTTTTCTTCTTCTCCTTCTCTACCCTTACTCTCGTTTTATCCTCAAACTTTTCCTTTTTCCCTTAAAACTCTTTTCCATCACACCTTTCTTGCCGAATCCTCGACTTTACTCCTTAGAAAACCTGCCCTTCTCCATCAAAAAAGAATTTGTATCGCTTGGGAAATAACACCTTACATACAGTTTATATACTTACGTATACTGTACACTACACTTTGTATTTACTTTATAGTGGCGGTTAATATACCGGAATTTCGAAGTTACTATCTGCATGTATGTATTTTTATTTTTTATTTTTTTTCATTCTACTTTTTTCTTTTACCTTCCTCTCGCTGTTTCTCGTTTTTCTTTTTTCTCAAAGACAAGCCATGCTGTATATTTGGGTCTTAAATATTACTTGTAAACACATGCCATGCAATAAAAGCTTGTCCGACCATCGTGTTTTCGTAGCATGAAACTAATAGCAGCTTGAATTTAAAACACGTGTTCGCGCGCACACATATATTCGCTTGTATGTATACATAGAGTATGTGTGTATGAAAGATTGGAAACAGAGATAGAGACAGACAGACAGACAGACTGACAGACCTATACACACACTGACAAGCAAACAGAGAGACAGATATTTAACGGTAAAAGTGAACAGTAAAGAAACAGAAAGAAATGAGAGCGAGATAGATAGAAAGGAAGAGTAAGAAAGTGAGAGAGAGAGAGTGAGTGAGTGAGAGAGAGAGAGTGAGAGAGAGAGAAAGAGAGAAAGAGAGAGAAGAACTATCGACTGTTTATTCCCCAAGCTACCAATCTCTGTTGTCTAATTAATTGCTCTCTGAAGCTGAGTCTATCTGATTCATAAACGTCCCTCACGTACACCCCCACACACAAGCAGGCATACACACACACACACACACACACACACACACACGTATATACATACATTCATACATAACACACACATAAAGCTATGTATGCACACATGCATGTAGAGTTACACGCAGTCATACACTTATACTAATGCGAGTAATGCAAGTGCGTATATGTATAACCACAAAACACATACACACACATGTATATAAATGTGCGTGTGTGTATGCATACACATACATATGTACGTATATGTGTGTATATTGAGTATATATGTATATATGTGTGTATGTGTGTATGTGTGTGTGTACTTAAATGCTTATATAATTACACACATTCATATATAAATATATATACTGTATATATATATACACACACAAACATACATATACATTTGCATTCATATGCATTTACACAGACACGCACAAATATACAGGGATCACTATACGTACAGAACTCAATACGGAAGGCTAAGTACTTCTAAAATTTTACTACAGCTGATAAATTACATTAATGCATAAGAACTACTCATACATTGCATGAGATACTCACCCAGTCTCCTAATATAATAATGAGAGTAGTGTTTTTATATATTTTGTGTGTATATATATATATATATATATATATATATATATATATGTATGTATGTATTTGTGCAGAATCACGCCAGATGCGGAGGAGGAGAGAAAATAGTAATTCAGCGAAGGAGAAGTAGTGAGAGTAATAGCTCTGACTGAGAGGGAGTGAGAGAAAGTAACAGCAATGAGGGAAAGGAAGGGGTGAAAAAATCAGCGTTTCAACTCTGTGTGAGTATATGTGTGTATGTGTGTGCATATACAAGGGAAGTATGCGAATGTTTGTATATGTGATTATTATGTACCTTATTTTGTACATTACTTATATATAAAAGACTACAATTAGCCGACATTATTGACGTCACGTTGTAAGCTAGTGATATAATAATAACAAAAATAATCATTTATAATTTTGGCTCAGGGTCAGTAATTTTGAAAGGAGGGGGCAAATCGGTGACATTGATCGCAGTGTTTGGCTGGTACTTATTTCATCGACCCGGTAAGGCTGAAAGACAACGTTGACTTCGGCAGAATTTGAGCTGAGAACGTAAAGAACCCGAAGTGATTTCGCTAAGCATTTCGTCTGATGCAGTAACGATTCTGCATTAACGATAACTATTGTGTGCGTCTGTGGATGTATGCATCGCCTAGAAAGATATTTAGATGAATGAATAGACCCCAGTGCTTATTTTCTTTTAAGCTTCGTACTTATTCTATCGGTTTCTTTCTGCCGAACCGCTGGTTTATGGCGACACACACACACACACAATGAGCTTCTTTCAGTTTCCGTCTTCCAAATCCACTCAGAAGTCTTTGGTCGGCTCGAAGCTCTAGTAGAAGGCAATTGCCCAAGGTGTCACGCAGCGGGACTGAACCCCAAGCCATGTAGTTGGGAAGCAAGCTTCTTACCACACATGTGTGTTTTTCTGCTTGTGTTGTGTTTGTCCCCCCCCCCCCTACAGCTGGTATTGGTTTGGTTAGGACCACATATCTTAGTGGTTCAGCAGAAAAGAACCGATAGAACAAATATCAGGCTTGCAATAAGTACTGGGGTCGCTTTGTTCTACTAAACCCTTCAAGGTGGTGCTCCAGCTTGGCTGCAGTTAAATGACTGAAACAAGTAAAAGATAAAAGATAAAATAACCAAGCACATCAATAATTACACGTATAACGTTGATTCTATCATCCAGATAGAGAAGCTGTAAGGTTTATCTTTCAGCTTCCATCTCTTACTTGCTTCACACTGTGGCCATGCTGGGGCACCGCCTTGAAGAATATCTAGTCAAATGAATCGACTCCGGTACTTTTTTTAAGCATCGTACTTATTATATCGGTCTCTTTTTCTCGAACCGCCAAATTACAGGGACGTAAACACGCCAACACCGGTTGTCAAGGGGTGGCGGAGAACAAACAGACACACACACACACACACACACACACACACACACACACACACACACACACACACATATATGTATATACGGCAAGATTCTTTCAGTTTCTGTCTACCAAATCCACCCACAAGACTTTGGTCGGCTCAACGCTTTAGGAGAAGACACTTGCCCAAGGTACCACGCAGTGGGACTGAACCCCAGAACCATGTGGTTGGAAAGCAACCTTCCTATCACACAGCTGCACCTGCGCCTGTAGCAGTTTACAGTTGTCTATAAATATCCTTCTTCTTAGAGATTTCGAAAGAAATATTGCCATCCGCAGGAGAGTTGACCTCTAAGAATATATATAATCTTTCTTTTCTGACTCAAGCAGCTACATCAGTGCTGTTATGCTTGTATTTGGTCAAAGTTTTTGACGAGAATGTAACATCAATATTTCTTATGTTGAAACGTGTGTCTGTGTGTGTGTCTGAGTATGCGTGTCCGCGCGCGTGCATGTGCATGTGTGAGTGTATGTGTATGTGTATGCACACCTGTGTGTTTATGTATGTATGTGTATGCACACCTGTGTGTTTATGTATGTATGTGGTATCTATCTACCTATACAGAGAGAGAGAGAGAAAGATAGAAAGACCTAACATAAGAAATATTTTCTCTCTATATTCCAGAGCTGTCTTTCTAACAGAGGCCATCATTGTACACTGTTTTAGTAACAGCATCATACCGTATCGAAGAGGTACCATAATGATAATATAAGGTCACTTACTGATCATACGTATAATATCTTCCACATCAGTGTAAGATTACTGAAAATATGTGTCGAGTATTGACGGTTCTAAGACTACATTGTCTGCTTTTGTTAAACATGCATTTAGGTGTTATCTCTTGTTTGAGTTGCAAAAGCTTAAACCTTCAAAATGCGATGCATGTAAAAGTCACATGACTAAGACAGGCTACGCTTATTGTCAATACTATCATTAATCCTCTTAAGGCGGCAACGCCGGGCAAAATGCTTAGCGGCATTTTGTCTGTCCTCATGTTCTGAGTTAAAGTTTCGCCGAGGTCGACTTTGCCTTTCATCCTTTCGGAGTCGATGAAATAAGTACTAGTCACGTACTGGGGCCGATGTAATGGATTAGCCCCCTCCCCACAAATTTAAAGCCTTGTGCTTATCGTAGAAAGGAATATCATAGCCCTCTCAAGGCGGTGAGCTAGGAGAAACGTTAAGCACGCCAGGTTTAACGATTAGCGGCATTTCGTCCATCTACATGTTTTCAGTTCAAATTCGGACGAGGCGTCTTTGCCTTCCATCTTTTCCGGGTCGATAAAATTAGTACCAATTGAGCATTGGGGTCAATGTAATCGACTTACCTTCTCTCTCGATATTGTTAGCCTTGTGCCAAAATTTGAAACGAATATTGTCAATATTATCGTTTTACTTCGGAGGAATGTTCCTTCTACTAATATGAAGATATTCTCTTCATTTTTGAGCATTTACTTAACATATTTGTCTTTACCGCTGTTGTTTAATGGATGGTGCTTGATAATGCCAGAACGCACTTCAATAGTATCCGGGCCGATTTTATGTCTCTTCCGCAGACTTTTCTTCCAAGACAGATGTCGACGTCATCAATACTGGTTTCAAATTTTGGCACAAGACCGGAAATTACGGAGGAAGGGCAAATCAATTTAATCGACCTCTGTGCTCAACTGTTTCTTATTTTATCGATCTCGATTGGACAAAAGGCAAGTCAACCTCGGCAGAATTTGAGTTCAGAGCGTAAACAAGGACGAAATATCGCTAAGCATTTTGCCCGGCATGCTAATGATCCTGCCAGCTCGCTGCGTTCGCCGTTACTAATAATGTTTCAAATTTTAGCACAAGGACAACAAATTCACGACCCCAGTGCCCAGCTGGTACTTATTTTATCGACCCCGAAAGGATGAAAGGAAAGTCGACTACAACGAAATTTGAACTGTGAACGTAAAGACGGAGGCGACGTTATTTATATTCAAGATAACGCTATCATTGATAGTAAGTGTAAGCTATCATAGACTCTCATAGGCACTTTCTGGAGGTTATGCTTTGGCAATACAAGGGCAGGAAATTGCTACTAAATATACAAATACATTGAAAGTTTCAAATGGCACATATTTAAAAACTTAGTGTAATCTTCTATGGTTACACTATCATTGTCCATATCAGATTTATGGTAATACTACTTAGGTATCTGAAGTACTTAATGAATGTATTTGGGAAAGTTAGAGAAGCAATTGTTGATTAGCGTTTACATTGGACATATCTGACACAGATATTCTATCTGTTTTATGTTCAAACCAGCCAGATCCGGTCTCTCACATCTACCTACAATGTCATTCTTAAATATATAATCACATCAACAAAATTTTGAAGCTATGAGATAAAGCATGATTTGTTCAAATCAATTTTAATAAATAAACATCACATTTGACAGAGAAATCTGAATGCTAAAGGGTTATACATGTCTTTTAAGCCAAATTCCATTTTCATATCCGCTAAAATGCGAATACGTTTATTTCTTCCTAAGTATTATAAATATTTCTAGTATAAATTTTCAAATTATCTACAAAAAATTTATAATTTTGATTGTAAGTTTATAATTTACTGTTGTACACCTTAACACACAATTGTTTGATTCGTGGAAAACAACCCATGGACTTAAAATAAGGGTTAGAAAGGATAAAAAAGAAAACAGAAAGAATGTCTAATTTGAATATTCCTCTTAAAAAATAGATACGAGGGAGTGCTGAAAAATTTATGGCTTTGGGTAAAAAAGAATTCAGGAAGATCAGTTAATTATGATTTTCTTCAACATATTCCCCTCTCAGATTCACACACTTATTGCAGGGGTTCTTCAGCCTTTCTAAGACCTGTAAAAGGACTCGGTAGGTTGGGCCTCCAGCCAGACCTTTCACGACACCCTTAAAGCAAGGAGCTTTTTAGCATCCCCTCGTAATGTTGGAAACGATCGTTTTCTTTCAGGCGCAAGTGTGAAGAGTGTTACTCAAGTTTTGAGAGCTTTCCTATAATAACGGCTATGATTGCAAGTACTTTGGCCGAAATCAACGATTCCAGAAACCATGAGTAGAGAACGGAATTAAACATCTTTCTGTAATTAAATTATACTATCATAAGGTTTCTACGCTTCGTTTTTCACTCAGACAGCAAAACATTGTTCATTAAACATTGTCTAGCACATCACCTCACCCACTTCCTTTCCAGCTGTCTACTCATTAGTGACTATCTCGTTGGACTAGCAAGAGTCTTGGAGGAATTGGTTTAGACATATAAATCGATGAATATCTGTCTGTATGTGGGTGTGTGTATATATAACATACATACATGCACACACACACACACACACACACACACACACACACACACACACACACACACACACACACACACACAC
>NC_068984.1:101080788-101081707 GCF_001194135.2 Octopus bimaculoides | reverse complement strand
ATATATATATATATATGTATATATATATATATATATATATATATATGGGAGAATTTACGGAAAAAACAACAGACGAGGACAGGTGGTGTAAACAACAAAAGGATGTATTAGTTTAACGCTCGGGAATAGAGAAAGTCTTTAACGTTTCGAGCTACGCTCTTCAACAGAAAGAATAAGGAGAAAAAGAAGGAGAAAATAAATTGAAAGTTGTGGTCAGCGATCTATCATGCCCATCAAAATACAAGACCAAATACTGCAACAGCCTGGGTTTCAAGGGCCCACAGCTCTTCAATATCCTTCCAAAATGCTTGAAAGACCTGCATGGTGTAAATGTAAGTGACTTTAAAACAAAACTGGATCTCTTCCTGTCAAGGGTTCCAGACAAGCTTACCTCATGGTAGGAAACACAGATGAGGGCAGCGGAGTCAAACTCCCTCATTGACCAAATGCCACATGTCTGACGAGGTTTCAAATAATAGTGTAGCACAGTCAACAACGGTGCCCCAGGGTGACCGCAGCTTATATATATATATATATATATTTAGTTGGTAAAGGAAGCGGAAGATGGGTTTAGTACCTATCTTTATTCAACACGATGATCGTTTCGACTCATCTTGCAACTGTCCCATAGAGGTAGGATATTGTGCATGTGGTTGTGTTGCACCAATCAGTTCAGACTGATACATGTAAATACATGTATGTATACGTACAAACATACACAAGCATGTAAATACATTTATGTATGCATGTGTGTGCGCGCATATATATATATATATATATATATATATATATATATATATATCGCCATCCGTTTTAGAGAAAAATTTGTAGTTTAGAATCAGTAGTTCTTTGACTGCTGTTTCTGAATTTTCAGTATGTTGGAGAAGCAACTCAATTGCTAATCCCTTATATTTATGAT
>NC_068984.1:101080019-101080629 GCF_001194135.2 Octopus bimaculoides | reverse complement strand
ATATATATATATATATATATGTACACACACACACACACACACATAATGTTCGACCGACTGAACAATATGCTCTTTGTATTAGCATAGATGTGGTCGAGTATTTCGTGGATATGTATACCCTTCAAGTAATCCTCAGATGAAATCAGCCTTAACTAGCAACAATAGTCGTTATCACTGATGAATTTTCTCCTCGTTATTGGTGCAATTTCTGTTGATTAAAAATTACACGTTGTATTTCAGACTACCGAACGGCAAAGCTGATGACAACTGGCCACACGTAACGTATTGTGTCTTACCATGTTAAAAGGAAGATTTCAAGAACGACAAATGCTATACATGCGAACAAGTTTTTCTACCACAGTTTAATTCTCATTAAGAGCCAATCCTCACGATCATGATGATGATGATGATGATAATCATTATTATCAGAACATCATGATCATCTTCGTTGTCGTTGTCGGTGTCATTGATGACAATTATGATCACCAAGATTTTCATCGTTAATGTCGTCGTCATCATCGTTGTCATCGGCTTCGTCGTCATCATCTTAGCTACCGTGATCGTGGTCATTGTCCTCCTGACCCTGCACTTCCTGCACCTCCTGCACCTC
>NC_068984.1:101075079-101077000 GCF_001194135.2 Octopus bimaculoides | reverse complement strand
GGTAGTAGTAGTAGTAGTGGTAGTAGTAGTGGTAGTAGTAGTAGTAGTGGTGGTGGTGGTGGTGGTAGTAGTAGTAGTAGTAGTAGTAGTAGTAGTAGTAGTAGTAGTAGTAAGAGAAGTAAGTGGTTGTTGTTCTTTAGCCGCAGGTTCCAACCGTGACTTTCCTGTGTTTTGGGGAGCATGTCTAGAATTGTTAGCAAATGGGTCCATTAAAAAAAATTTAGACAGTAGGGTATTATTGGAGGGAGATATAGCTGTTATTTCTAGTAAACAAAGCGACTACATAATATATTGGCTAAATAAGGTGGTAGTGGTGGCATGTATGGTTGTTGGGGCTCGTAGTGCTAACGGTGGTAACTGGAATGTTGTGATGGTAGGTGTAGGGAGGTTAATCATGGTGACAATGGTGTTGTTGCTGTTGTTGTTGTTGTTGTTGGTGGTGGTGGTGGTGGTGGCGTTGATCACGGCGTCGGTGGTGACGATAGTTGTGGTGGTAATATTGATGGTGGTGGTGGTGGTGGTTGGAATGAGAGTTATTCTAATGCGACAGAATAATTTAGAACCTAAGGAGAATAATAATAATAATAATAATAATAATAATAATAATAATAATAATAATAATAATAATAATAATAAGAAGAAGAAGAAGAAGAAGAAGAAGAAGAAGAAGAAGAAGAAGAAGAAGAAGAGCATCAAAACAAATAACAACAGCAACATCGACAGCTTCAACAACACCGCTAACATTAGCGTGTAATGATCCTGGCACACATCAAAAGAGAAAAAAAAATGAAGAAATAAAATAAAATTAAAAAATTTGGCAATCAAGCAAATAACAGTAAAACAATATAATCCACATCTCATGTATTTATGTATATGTATATGCATGTATATACACACACACACACACACACACACACACACACACACACACACACACACATATATATATATATATATATATATATATATATATATATATATATGAAATGGGATACATGGAAACTATATAGAATCCGTCGTATGAACTGTACCTGTAATTCAATGTCCCAACCGTGTCACACTGATTCTGTCTGTGAATTATGTAAAGGGAGCAAGTACCTGTGGAATAAACACATGTAAATACAATGATTAGGTCATTCAGCCGATCGAACAACTGGAGGCTGTTATGACGAAAGCAATGTAAGAGTTCATCGTATAAGCGCGCGCGCACAACACACGCATTCGCACTGGCGCACACACACAAACACACACACATATCTAATATATTTAACTATCTATATATCCTTCTCTCTTTCTCTGTCTGTGTGTCTGTCTACCTCTCTTTATATATATACATACAAACATACGTACACATACACACATATATATACACGTGTGTTTGTGTATGTGTATATATACATATATATATATATGTGCATGTATGTATATATATATATATACAGGTGTGTTTGCGTGTATGTGTGTATGTGTGTATGTATATATATGAATATATGTGTATATATATATATATATATATATATATATATATATACACCCACATACATACATACATACACACATATATAAATATAGATGTACACATACATATATATGAGCACATACGTACATACACATGCATATATAAGAATTATAATTATTTATATATGCATGCTTACATTTATACATACTTACATACATACATGTATATATATATATGCATAAAAACATGCACACACACACACACACACACACACACACATATATGCATATACGTATACATAGAGTTATTGAATGGAAAATTATCGAAAGATCTAAACCCTTCAAGAATGGAAGCCAAAGATGTTATCTTTGCACAGCAGAGAAAAAACGAATACACAATAAACTATTTACCATGAACTATTTGAATACCAACATTTAACTGCGTCATGCCACCTTCACTTGC
>NC_068984.1:101072682-101074566 GCF_001194135.2 Octopus bimaculoides | reverse complement strand
ATGTGTGTGTAGCATACGCACACGCACACATTTATATGTATGTATGTGTGTGTGTATATATGTATGTATATATATACATATCCATGTATAAGTGTGTGTGTCTGTGTGTTATATAATATACGTTTATGCAATATATGTAATATATAATAAGCATTCTATATAATTGTGTACATATATGTTATCTACATGTACGTATGTTTGTATGTGTACACGCACACAAACGTATACTCACACACACGCAATCTCACAGACATTCACACACACACACACACACACACACACACACACACATACACACACACACACACACACACACACACACATTCATCATGTACCTGTCTAGATATTGACATTTTTCTCCGTTTTCCGTTATGTACGACGAAATACTTTCCGTTGACATTCATGACAATTTGTGAGTTATTCTATTCACTTTATTGAAGTCTAATCTAAATTTCTTATTGTTTTTATATTCAAGAAACCTTTCTTATTCCCAAGGTCCCTCGATAATTAACTATGTTAGACTATTGCTGATCTACAAATTCTTCTGGTTTTCTTCAGGCAAAAGATACTAATTTCTAGGCATTCTATCGCTTGAATATATTTGGTACAGGCACGAAATATTTTACGCAGGACCTATTAGCTGTGTTATGTCTTGTATAAGTACTATATCACATAATTAGAAAGTTCGCATCACATGGTTTCAGGTTCGGTTCCACTGCGCAGCGTCTTCGCGAAGTATCTTCTACATACAAAGCTGAGATCGATTCAAGCTTTAAGTAGATAGAAATTGTAATGGACGTTGTATATATATTATATATACACACACATATATGGCCTTCCAGCACCAACCCTCTCCAGCCAGGGTTTGACCACAGTGTACAGGAGCTTCAAATAGCCACCTGAATTGAGCTTAAATCCCTGTTCAAAGATGTGGGGATTGAACTCCGGCGTGCAGATGCAAGAACACCTGCTGTGTCCTTTCCCGCTCCTTTAGTTATGCTCACCATTCGTGGTCTGGTTTAATACAACCCTTTGCAGTGTCCACTTAATTGCAAGCGTTAAAACCAGGATTCAGATTTTAGGATAACCCATGTGTCGAAATTCCTTCTATTTTCGCTACCGCAAAAATGTTATCATGACAGTTTCCCTTCTCCCTCTCACAAAGATATATACAAATTTAGTTAAAATGGGTGCAGTTTATAAACTTTGTACATCCTTCATTAGGCCCACCTTTGTTGATGGAGTCACAATTACAAACCAACTATACTGGTTACTAATAATTTCTTGCAGGAAAGCATTTCCTCCTAACACTAGTCTGAGTGCAATCGATGTCTTTCTAAGAAATCAGAGAATATGAGATAGAGAGAATAAGACTAGAAAAGAAGGTTCGGCTCCAGCACTGGTATTTATCGATGCCAAAAGGGTGAATTGTGAATCTGACCTCAGTATGATTTTAAGTCGGAGACCAGAACAAGTAGCAGAAAATATTTTATCCGACGCTCTAACGACTCTAATAGCACGCCGCCTGTGCACTATTCATAGATTTAGTTAAAAACTGTACAATCTGTATATCTCTTGCTGATTTAACGTAGTCGTATGTTTCGCAAAAAGAAAGGTATTTTTAAAAATTAATCTCTTATGAAAAATGAATTCAATGTTTACTAAAAAATAGCTACATATTTACAAGAAAGCTTTGTGTTATAGACCCAAATAAGTGTTTAATGAAGGATTGTTATTGATTTATAATATATTGTATACTATAGTGTAGAATTTCGAAAAAATATTCAAGTCACAAATAATCTATGAAACAAAAGTTACACACACACACACACACACACACACACACACACACACACACACACACACACACACACACACACACAC
>NC_068984.1:101065098-101072439 GCF_001194135.2 Octopus bimaculoides | reverse complement strand
TGAAGATTCATATGTCTCCTTTCTTCAAGAACTGCTCGGTGAATTGGTGAACAGTCAATGGCGTTTGAGATCATAATGATTTTAAAGTTGTAATTGAGAAAAGGTTACCTGATATGGACGACTAGGGGCCCATCTAAATACTAGAAAAGATTTACCTGTATCACGATGATTCAGGACGAAGTATCAAAATACCGACAATATGACTGCTGTCCAATGCTCTGTGAACACTGCAAAGGCTGTAAGACGTGACATGAACAACTACGAAACCGTAGCCAACAGGAAGGGACACAAAATGTGTTCTTGCGTCCGCACTCTGGAGTTCATTCCCACATCTTTGAACTGGGCCTTAAGCTCAATTCAGATGACTATTTGAAGCTACTGGAGACTGTGGTCAAACCCTGGTTGAAGAGGATTGCTGCTGAAAGCCATATATATCTGTGGCAGCAAGATTCGACTCCTTGTCATACATCCGGAAAATGTCAGAAGCGGTTGTCTGTGAATTTCAAGGACTTCACCAGCTCCGATTTCTAACCTATCACGCGATTATAATCCCATGGATGACTATGTGAGGAGATGAAGGTTGAGAAAGACACCAAGCTGGTGGTCAAGATGAAGGAGGTGTTCAGAGATCTTCCCAGCAATACATTGAGGAGCCTATGCGTCAGGTTCCGGAGCCGTGGTGGAATCTGAGGGCAGCTACTTTGACTAAAGTGTTATCTCCCAGCCATAATATGATTGATATTTTTTAACTTTATATAATAACATAATTTTGGATGGGATATTGTGTTTTCTTTTCCTTTTTATGTTAACTGTCAAATTTAGTTCGAATACCCTGTATATATGCTCTTAACACTTTAGTTGTCATGTTTCTATTAAAATACGCTGCTTTTGCTTCGGTTAACTTTGAAAATAATAAAGAATTTAGTAAAATATTTGTCACTGCAGCATTTGCACTACAATTCAACATGAAATTTTGCTGGAAGGTTTTAATGTGGATAATTTTAAAACAAAAAATTTATATCATAAAACGAGGGATGATCTCCGGTGGAGCGGCAGCATTCTTTTATTAAATAGAATTATTTTGTATTTGTGTACTGACGCCTAGTTTGTAACTGAGCCAAGCTGCAAAGGTGAGGATATTTGCAATGATTAAGCTATTTGACTTTTAATTCCATATCTTTGTCCTCAAACCTATATTTGAATCCAAAGGACACTTATATGATATTTCAACTGAAATTTAACCTTAAACTTTGCTCAGCCGGAGACTCGATCAACAGTCGGGGATCGGCTCAGACATTCAAGTACTCTTGCGCATTTCTATGAGCTGGCACATAATACCCAAATTTCTAAGTCTGTATGGCAGGGTTCGATCGAACCAATGAATATAAATAGTGACGAGTCAGTTTTCATGACCAGTTACCTTCAGTAATCTCATATTTTTGTGATTACACATCACATATATTACAAATACCGGTGACCTCAACAGTGAAAAATTAATATATGATTACAGGTACCAAGTAACTTTCTGTATTAGTACTTCGTTTTTGGATTTGGTTAGCAAGATTCTTTATGTGAGTTCGTGTGTTGAAGCATATTTTGTTGTGTCTGGGGAGAGTCGTTCTCTTTTAGTGCCTTTACAATAAATACCAAAATGCAACTTCATCCTTCTCCACTTCGTTCTCTCAATCCTCCTATATTACCTCCACATCAACTTTATGTCGCCATCGTGTATCCCTATCATTTATCCTTGTCATATCACGTTACATTGATTTACTATCTATCTTATCTTCTATTTTAATTAATTAATTCTTAATCATTAGCCAATTATTTAATTATTTTGTTATGCAATTAACTATCTATTTACTTAATCTGTCCATTTACTTAATATATCCATTTATTTATTCAATTATTTATTTATCCATTTAATTGTTTAATAATTTATTTCACCATTCTTTTAATAGGTTATTTATCTAATTACTATTCACAAGGACCCCGCCTAATATTTTCTTTCTGTATTGTTATTTATCTTATCTAATCTCCCATTCTTCTGCGTTCTGTATTTTATATATTTTTTACTTTGTTGGCCACATTGCATTATTTCTCTTTGATAGCAACCTGGGAGCTATTCGTTTTGCTTTAATACCTTTATTTTATTGCTGAATCACACATTTTACGAAGTAATATCGAGAGGCCTTGTTTTGCCAATGAGATGTTTGTTGTTCCACTATCTTGTATACACATTTATTGTGGCTTTGTTTCTAAGGCGTCTGAAGCTTAACCATTACTAACAACAGCAATGATAGTTATAAATAATAACATGTGCAAACACTAATGCCACTAATATCCACTGTTGCGTACAGTTGACCTAACGGCAGAATAAGCATTTTCCCGGCACATATACTGTTATAGTGTCGCATTGTCTTATCTCTGTTGCAATTATTTTCCTTGTGTATTCAATATTTTTATCGTCGTATATGTCACTGTAATATATTTTAAAAGTTTTTTTATATTGTTGTAGTGTACAAATACCATAATGTCTTCTAAGAACATATATGCACGAGGGGCTGCTTAAAAGTTCCTGGCTTCTGGTAAAAGAAAAGACAGGGGGATAAGTTAATTATGATTTTATTCAACATATTTTCTCTCAAATTCACGCACCTATTGAAGCGGTCATTCAGTTTTTCTAAGCCCTGTAAAAAATCTCGGAAGGACAGGCCTTTCGCGATACCCTTAAAGCCAGGAACGTTTCAGCAACCCCTCGTATTAATCATTTTCTTCGCAAATACAAATATGTTCTTGTACAGCTTCTGTTTATATGCTAATTAACCCCGCAAAATGCGAATTAGACTGGGTGAGGAGAAATTCACCCCTCACCCTCGAGTAACGTTCTGTACAAACGGTTATGTAACAAAACACTACCGATGTGATAAATTGATTCGTAAGTTTTTACCCACCTATCACCAAAACCACCTCCATAATGCCATACTATTTGCATCTAAACACACTTTCCTAACATCAGATTAGCTGGAAACATAACACGCGCCAGACACTCTTTCTTATGTCAGGACAGTGAATTCTGGGTCTAAAAATACTGAAAAATTTTAGAAGTTGATACGGCGTGGCTGAAATGCTTAAAATCAAAAATCTATTTATACTGAGCTAACTATCGCAAATAGGAACGAATACAAGCAGGGACGAGTGCAGAAAAGAAAGTTCTGTGGTTTCGTACGAGGGAAAAAAAATAACTGCCTTCAAAAAGTTTGATCTTAAAATAATCATAGAAAGCAATACGTCTCCCAGCTTTTGGGATATAATGAGGAATCTAAACGTAATTTCCTACAAACCACATATAAAATCTTACAACCGACCTCCCCGCCACACACAAATTCAAATTCCAGCTATCTTCCAAATGGTATTAAATGAATAACTGACTCTCCCTTCTTGAAGTAACTTTCATAGCCAGGAATTCGCGCATAACCATTTCAAAAACGCAACACCATATAACTTTCCCTCCACAAGCAACATACAAAATTCTGGATCAGAGAGTTAAATACGATCTGGTTCAATTCACAGCCTTATAACACAGACAGCAAAATAATTAGTTTCCTTAATCAACAAGCACTTCCAAAATAACAAACTTCAAAAATTATTCAAAAGGAACAACATAAAAACCGGTTATTTCTAAACCACTTCTATATAAAGAATGATTTCATTGCACAACTATGCAATCCTTCGAAACAATGCAGACCAAATAGAAGACAATTGTATAATTGTCGGAATCGTAGTAAAAAGCCGCTACAGCTGGAAAAAATGACAATGCTGTCATGCATCGGTCTTACCAAGCAGATCATTTACAACGTGTAACCAATTAGAATTTATCCCGTGTGAAAGAAACAAATTTTTAGATTACTGAACGAGCCAGTCTGATGAACTATTTTCTTTTCATTTTATCTTATAAACATATATATCTTATGCTAAATATACACGTCTTTGAAGAACTTTGATTTATATTCACTACAGACATAGATATAATTATCTATGAAGCTATACTGATGAATTATAAATATTGAAACTTATCAGGAGACGTTGGTAAAAACTGTGTGGATACAAACAATACTGTTAAGATACACATAGTTAGTTAATTTTGACATTTATCCTGTATTTTACAACATGGAACATTAATTATATCTACTCCTGAAAAAAAAATTAGAAAGAGAAAAGTAGCTATTGGAAGGAAAGGAAGATGAAGGAACGTGTAAATTATACAATTACATGTATATAAAAGAACACACACACACACACACACACACACACACACACACACACACCCATATATACATGTGTGTCTTTGTATATGTATATGTACATATGTATGTGTGTACGTACATGTATTTGTAAATGTATGTATGTGCGTGTATGTATGTATGTATGTATGTATGTATGTATGCATTTATAAGTAGCCAAATTCTATGCAGTTTTTAAAAATTTCGATCAGGATAACCTCTCCCACTAATAAATTGATTAAAATTGCTTTTATCGAAGAAAGTAATAACAATGGATGTATTGTCTGTTTACAATTAGAGTTTAATGAAGCCAATTTCTTTTTTATTTTTTCTCATCACACATTCGCCATGTTTTTCTAAACTATGAACCCTGTTTCGATGCCATAGTTTCACTTGTTCCACAAGACAATGAACAAGCTTTTATCGGGTCACTCGACTTATTAGAAATACCAGGCGAATCCTCCACATATCATACATCTTACAGTCTAATGTTTGTACATGTAAACAAGCAAGGTGTCTCTACGTAGTTATTCATTCTGCTAGAAATAGCAGCTAAGTTTCCTTGAATAACACACTTAACACTTATGCATATATGTATAAGCCACCGAATGAACCTCTTTGCGTCACTCAGTGTACTAAAAATAACAGTCAACTTTTCCTCAAAGCGCTTATCCTATAATCTTGTACATATATGAGCCATTTTGTGGTCACTCAATGGGCTACAAATAACAACGAAATCTCTTACAAACTCCATACCTCACTGTATTTATAAGCTAGTTATAGCAGCCAAATCTCTCATCACACTGTACATTGTTAATAAGGAAGAGTCACCGTATAATGTAGGCCTAGATACACCGTGTCTGTATTCTTTTGATAGTAGGTCTACTACTTGAAAGCTGACCTGGGGTTGAACAACAACAGTGACTTAGTTTCGTTTCACATTTTCTACTGATTATGAGCAAAGATGTTCTAACCGTGACCGTTCAGTCTTAACAATCATTGTTTACCTAACTTGTTCTTAGATTTTTTAGGGCAAGTGAGATTTGAAAGAGATTTAGCTGCTATTTCCTGGAGGCTTACGTCCAGGCTTACTCATTGCTCGTGTCACATAGGGTTGTTGTATAGCTCTCGGTAAATCTTCACTGAGCAGACTTATGATTAAAGGCATTCCTGACGTTATCATTTGTCTTCCTTTTAGATGTACGCAGTACTTAGAACTCTAAGGCATCCTACCTTTATATAAGAAAGAATGTGCAATCTCCAACAGATCTGGCTGTTATTTCTTGCGAGTCGAATTGCCATATTGGAGCTTCCGTGTCAGCTCACGTCCCATTGGGTTTTCTTTCTTTGTAACACCTCTAATAGCTATTTGATAATGTGAGAGATTTCGTTGTTATTTCTAGCTCGTTGAGTGACCTCAAAGTGGCTCTTTCATTGGCTTATATATGTACAAGAGTGTAGAGTATGTGCTTTGAGGAAACTTTGACTGCTATTTGTAGCTTCTCTAATGATTATGCGGATGCAGGTATAGCTGAATTTGTCGCGCAGGCTGCTTCGTAGTTATAGTCCAGGGTTCGATCTAATTGTGGACAAGTGTCTTTAACAGTATATGTGTCTGTGAAATATCCAGGCACTTATACTTTCATTTAATGAATCGGACATACAGTTCACCGAAAAAACTGTTCGCCGAAAAAAATGTTCGCCGAAAAAAATGTTCGCCGAAAAAAATGTTCGCCGAAAAAACTGTTCGCACATCGTCAAAACCACAGAGGATTTAAGAATGATTATTTGACAATATTTCACTGGAAGTCTATTTGCAGTCTCTCTCTAGTGAATATTGGGGATACAAGAATCCATCCTTTTCATGTTTAATGTCATCCAACAGGCGACAGTAGTATTTAGATTTTCTATTTCTTGAAATTATTTGACCAAGCGTCGTATGAAACAGTGGCGGATGGACCTCAGTCATTCGACGACGAGGATTCACTTATTCGATCAACTGGATAATCTGGTCCTGAACTAACGAGGGAAATGGTCGAATATTCCACACGTACTCTTTGAATTACAGGTACAATCCATCTGACGGACTTTAATTTGGTTTTATCGACATAATTTTTCTCACACGCTACGGGCCAATTCAAAGTCATAGAAAATGACATTCTGTGGTATTGGACCGGGGCCACGTGATTGAGAAGTGAACTTCTTCATCGTTGGGCGTACAACACCTACGTTTGATGAAAACTTATACATAACTGTTTATTGTGATAGCGACGATTGTTCTTATCCCTACACGGGGCGTCTGTGGATGAGCCAGCGAGTATGTCTCTACGTGGTAGTTTGACCTGCTAGAAATATCACCCGAATCGCCCTCAAATTATGCTTTGTTATCGTAAAATATTAAAGAATGTTCCTTAAATAAAATGTAGTCCCTTACCTACAACTATCATCACCACCACCATCTTCATCATCATAGCCACCGCCACCACCACCACTTCCGCCGCCACCACCACCACCACCACCACCAATACCACCACCACCATTATTCACTATCAACAACAATAGCATCCCAATCAAACAGAGAAAGAGAGGCCTGTACGTGGTAACTCATCATGCTAGAAATAGATGTCCAATACCCTGATGTCACATTGCATTAGTACCACAACCTCCACCATATACACACCACCGTTACCCCTGCCACAGTCATTAACATCACCAGCTCCACAACTATTACCACTACAACCAACACCGTAATTATAACCACCACCACTACCAACAACAGTACAACTAATACTAACACAACTACCGCCACCACCAATACCACTACCACTATCACCAACACCACTACCACAACAAACACTACAACCACTACCACTACCACTACCACAACAAACACTAAAACCACTACCACTACCACTACCACAAAAAACACTACAACCACTACCACTACCACAACCACAACAAACACTACAACCACTACTACTACCACAACCACAACAAACACTACAACCACTACCACTACCACAACCACAACAAACACTACAACCACTACCACTACCAC
>NC_068984.1:101062565-101063703 GCF_001194135.2 Octopus bimaculoides | reverse complement strand
CTACCACTACCACAAAAAACACTACAACCACTACCACTACCACTACCACAAAAAACACTACAACCACTACCACTACCACTACCAATACCACTACCACTACCACAAAAAACACTACAACCACTACCACTACCACTACCACTACCACAAAAAACACTACAACCACTACCACTACCACTACCACAAAAAACCTTACCAGTACTACTAACAACAACCACAGACACTACAACTACCGCCCAAACCACAGCAACGACTAATACTGCAATTACCACCAACAACACAAGCACTACTATCACCAAACCCACAACAACTACTACGAAAACTGAAACTGCCCCACGATTAATACAACTAACAACTGTTAACACTGCTACCAACCTCACAACAGCTCACACCATTAAAGTTGCTTTAAACAGTACCACTACCACAACCACCAATACCAAATCTATCCCAGAGCCAGCCAGTCGGAGTGCACCTATACGTCGTCGGTTGATCTGCTAGAAAAAACAGCCATATAACACTATGTTTAAACAATGTAAACCAAGTACACGTTGAATAGCGGGGTAGTCCAGGCAGGATGGTCAAAACTGGAACTTCATTCATGGTAATATCTGCTGGATAAGATCTGACCTTGGGATAAGCAATAAAAATTGTAACAGCCATCATTATCACCAACAGCAGCACAACCAGCACAACCACCAACACTACAATCACTACAGCAACAATTATCACCATCACCACATCTTCCACCATCACCACATCTGCCACCATCACCACATCTGCCACCGCCGCTGACGCCGACGCCGCCACCACCACCACCACCACTTCCATCGTTGCCAAAACCGTTGCCATCGCCAATATTACCAATATCACCAATATCACTCCCTCGAACTCACACCTCTACTCCTCGCCAAACAATCTTCAAAGTGATTTTCTGCCGCCATTTTAACATCAATTGCCAGATCAATATTCAAAATCAATCGATATCGAGTGTGTGTTTGTCTCATAGTATGTATGCGTTTTTATAAGTGTGAAACTGTACCTGTATATGAATGAATGTCTGTGAGTGTGTGTGTGCGCACGCGTTGTGTGCGTGTAACTGTGTTCCTGTACAAAAACTGTTTCGTGTGTGTAAATTCTGCGT
>NC_068984.1:101061159-101062127 GCF_001194135.2 Octopus bimaculoides | reverse complement strand
ATATATGTTTATACACACGCACACACATATATATGCTTGTGTGTGTTACTTTTTGTACATACATTCATACATATATACATACATACATGTACGTGCGCATGTATGTATGTATGTATGTAAGCATACACGCATTTGTGTTTGTGTGTATATATGTGTGTGTGTATGTATACACACACATACGCATACGTACGCATACAAGCATGTAACTGCAAATCAAAGTGGCGAAATTAGCACTCGAAAAACCAAAGGTAGAGTAAAATGGTGTTTTATTAACGCTGACAAGACTTCAGTGACTGCTACTCATAGTTTCACGTAAGTGATCATCAGACAAATGTGAGTATTTAAAAAAAAAAAAAAAATGATAGTTTCTGAATGTTAATAAACGGCGCAGTGATAATTATTTAGTAACTCATGCAATAAACATTTAAAGCCGATCGGATAGGGTGTTATTAATTTCCAAAATAACAACAATCTGTTGGATGAAAACGATTGACCATTCACAGGAAATATAAACGTTAAAAAGCGAGTCGAAATTAAATTAAAAACAGAATAATATAAATTGCTTATATACATGGAAATTCAATACGCACACACACACATACAACATGTGAGAGAAAGAGAAAATGGAAATGACGAGATTCTTTATTAACCACTAGGATCGTTTCGACCCGTGGAGGCGCAATGGCCCAGCGGTTAGGGCAGCGGACTCGCGGTCATAGGATCGCGGTTTATTGAGCGAAAACACCTAAAGCTCCACGAGGCTCCGGCAGGGGATGGTGGCGAACCCTGCTGTACACTTTCACCACAACTTTCTCTCACTCTTTCTTCCTGTTTCTGTTGTACCTGTAATTCAAAGGGTCAGCCTTGTCACACTGTGTCACGCTGAATAGCCCCGAGAATTACGTTAAGGGCACACGTGTCTGTGGAGTGCTCAGCAACTTGCACGTTAATTTCACGAGCAGGCTGTT
>NC_068984.1:101049576-101058561 GCF_001194135.2 Octopus bimaculoides | reverse complement strand
GAAAAGCAAAACAAAAAACAGAGAATGATCTTGGCAAGACCATGACGTGAATAACGAAATTCTTGATCGAACTAGATTCAATATGTTTGAACATGGCCGACCCAACGCAGTGGTGTTACATCATCCCTTGCGACCGGTTGGCCATGTTCAAAGAGTACCGGAGCATTTACTACAAAGGACTGCAAGAAGATAAGCGTCATGCAGGAGCTCTGAGTTGGTGACGCAACGCTTCACTTAAGCAAACATTCAAAAACTTTATTATTTAAGTGTACTTAAGGCAGCGAAACGGCAGAATCGTTAGCGCATCAGGCAAAATACTTACCGGCATTTCGTCCGTCGTTATGTTTTGAATTCAAATTCCGTCGAGGCTGACTTTGCCTTTCATCCTTTCGGAGTCGATAAAATAAGTACCAGTTGAGTACTGAGATCGATGTAATCGATTCATTCCCTCCCCCGAACTTACTGGCCTTGTGCCAAAGTTTGAAATCAATATTTATACATACTCTGGATTGTTCATAAAGTTGGTCGCCATGTTGGAAGCGATTGCTTCGAAAAATAACTGTAAAGAGATGTATGAGAGAAGGTAACTGAGAGATGGAGGGAAGCTGGTCATCAGCGAAGACTCTAAGGGCCCAGCTGTGCTCATATCTTCGTACTCTCTCACATATTCCTTAACAAAGATCTTTAAGGTATAAAATCGTTTTATACATTCATAAATTCGGTGGTGTCAAGTTATCTACATCCAAAGACGCCCATGATGATGAGGATGGTGGTGGTAGTAATGATGATGGTGATGATGACGACTACGACGACGACGTTGATGATGTGAATGCAAGTGTTTCTCTCTTCCTCTTTGCGAGTATATGAGTGTTTTGTATTTGTCCCCCACACTTCTTGACAACCGGTGTTGGTTTGTTTACCTTCATGTAAGTTTGCGTTTCGGCAAAAATGTCCTACAGAATAAGTACCAAACTTAAAAAGAATAAGTAATTGGGTCGATTTGTTGGATTAAACACCTCAAGGCAGTGCATCGCATGATCGCAGTTCAATGACTGAAACATGTGAAAGAATATCTATCTATCTATCTATCTGTCTATCTATCTATCTATCTATCTGTCTATCTATCAATCTACCTGTGTGTGTGTGTGTGTGTGTGTGTGAGAGAGAGAGAGAGAGAGAGAGAGAGAGATTAGCCGTTATTCACAAGCTGATATGACCTGGTAGCTTGCATCATAATATCGCCAGTTGTTTTCGTTGACGATGTAGTCACGAGCAGACATAGATACAATTGCAGCCCTGCCACCCTTTGATAGCTAAAAGGAGAAGGACCTGTGTAAGTCGCTGAGCAGTTCACACATATGTACCCTTAACATAATTCTCAGGTGGAATCAAAGCGACACAATGTGAGTTAAGGCTGTACAATACACCCGAGAGTCCTCTATCTAGTTTCCTTCTATTCTGTCTACCCTGTTTTAATCACAAGTTACGGGTTGATCCGAAGCTATGGAAATGGCATTTGCTCAAGATGTCACGTAGAAGAGACGAAACCCGGACTTCGAGATTGCGAAGTGCATTTCTTAACTATTCAGCTGTACACAAACACATAAATAAGATAGTTCTTGAGTCATATAGATACATAGGGCCAACCGTAGTAGACGCAGGATTACTCATTTTTGCCGGCTGAGTGGATTGGAACAACGTGAAATAAAGTGTTTTGCTCAAGAACACAACGCGTACCCACCTACATGCACACACATACACGCGCCCGCACATGCGCGTGGGTTCTTCAGGAAGTATGTCTTCCACCATACAAAAGAACTAATTACTCAACATAAATGATGTTCTTGCACCATCGGGAAACTCAACATTTTTGAATTATCTTAAAATAAATTGGGGCTTGAGCTCACATTTTCACAGTAACTTTCAGCTTGTCTACGCCAACAAAATCATTACCTACGAATATATCCCTCAACGAACCGAACAGGTGAAAGCCGGAGGGTACCACATTCAGGCCGTACGATTGATGGGGTACCACTAACCAGCCCAATTTGTCAGTTGTCGGATTTGTTGCCAGAGATGTGTGGTTATACAATGTCATCGGGAAATGGCTGTTGCCAGAGATGTATGGCTATGCAATGTCATCGGGAAATGGTTGTTGTTTTCAGATTCTTGTTCGGTCTCTTTCTCATAAAGGCTTTTCTGAGCTTGTCGAGTTTCTCAGTATACTTCTCGCTGGTCACGTTACAGCCAAGTTTCAGAAGACTAAGACAGTGAGGTCCTTGCCACCAGTGAGGACCGCGCCATAACACTAACATATAATTAAGAGACGAATAACACGTGTCTTATCGTTATATAATATAATTTTTCAAATTCACCGCGCAAGTGCAGTTTCAGTCGGCAGTAAATGAATAAATGCCAAACTAATCTTTTTAAAAAATTGCTAAATATACGTAAAATATAGGGTAGTGAGTTTTTTAGAATTTTCACTATCAGTGGCCCAGCATGTATAAATAGTCAATTGACAACATAGTTTCAATATAAAATAGTATGCATTTAAACACATTATATTTGCTAAAAAAATTTTGAAACCTAGGTCTGACCGTATTAAAATAACAAGGTAAACGTTTTTATTCTTCATTCCTTTTGAAGATTGCTCTTAAATGTGGTTTTGGTCATTTTGATTACTTCTTCTAGCGTGTAAAAACTTCTTGTTGCATGCAGTTTTCTCTTGTGTTTAAATGTACACTATTTTATACTGAGAATATGTTGTCTATTGACTTTTTATACATGCTAGGCCACTGGTAGTGTAAGTTCTAAAAAAACTCACTACCCTATATTTTACACACACACACATATATACATACATATATATATGTATGTATGTATGTGTGCGCGTGTATGCGTGCGTGTGTGTGTGTGTGTGAGTGAGTGTGTGAGTGTGTCTTTGGGTCTGTAACTGCTTATCCCCGAAAACGCACTTGGCAACCGGTGTTGGTGTGTCTGCCTCTCACTAACTTAGCGGTTCGACAAAAAGTGACCAATATAATAAGTACTAGGCTTAAAAAAACAACTAATTACTGGGGTCAATTAGTTCCACTAAAATTCCTGAAGGTGGTGTCCCAGCATGGCCGCAGTCTAATGACTGAAACACAAAAGAGAGAAGGTAAAACTTGGCTCCAAACGCTTCCATCAGATCAGAGGATCACAGGAGATTTCCACAACTTTACCACACCGCCACACAACTACGCATACCACAAATCTAGCACACCGCCACATCGCTTCCATACCACCCCATCACTATAATCTATCCCACCGCGTCACTCCACCTCACCGCTACTTATTCTCCCTGTTTTCCACATCTGTCTCTGTCTGTCTGTCTCTCTATGCACTACCATACAACCAGATATGATCACCATCGCAACATCATATCACTACACCCTACACGTTCTATTATTACTCGGCACCACTTCATCGTCACTTCGATGTTCTCTGTTATACAACTCCCCTCTCCATCCTAGCATCACATTTTCGTTTTGACATTAAAACTAATCTATCATTGTTTCTTTTTCTCATTACTTTTAAATTACATTCAACTCTCTCTTTATTATAATACCTACTGCCATTGCTGCTGCTGCTGTTACTACTACTACTACTACTACTACTACTACTACTACTACTACTACTACTACTACTACTACTACTGCTACTGCTGCTGCTGCTGCTTCGGGTTTGTTCTCTTTTACATACTACACACCGTTGCTATAAGAAGACTGGTATTAAACAGTATCTAATAAGCAATCTTTATATCCAACTTAACGTGGATGTATTGTTAGCGCGCCGAATACTGCATTATTTACCTTGAGAAGACCTCTCGTACGGAAGAGTAGTGCATAAAGGCACATATATTGATATCGCTGGCAGAGAAGAATCATCGTCTCTTCAGTGGCAGAACCTCTGGTAGCCCCATAGAGCCAAATACAGACGGCGCTCGTAGCAGACGATTGTCGTTTAACATTGATATAAATAAGAGTGCTTTTATGCACCATGCGTCCATATGAAAGGTCCTCTCAAGATATATACCGCAATATTCGATGTTCTAACACAACATCCACGTTATGTTGGATATAGAGCCTGCTTTTTGATATAAATGCAGCTTCTGTCATCAGTAATTATTTTTAAATAAGCCTGTTGGCTATTTCCGGAATCAATGCCTGAACAGTACATTCATGGTTGGTGCTTGATTTCTTTTTCATATATACCTAGTATATATAAATCACAGTATGTGTGTGCATATTGACTAACGCATACATTTCCACAATTCTCAACCGATTTTCACCAAACTTTACATACACATTACTTACGTCCCAAGGATGGTCATGTACTATAACATTTCCCCCCGGAGCTCCCGCTTAGATAGACAAACCGGGAAAAACGGTTGTCTACATTGGTTTTTCTCTAATTCATTGTATGTACATAGTTTTTTTTGTATGTAGGGTCTTCCATACTTTTAAAATCTATATGGTCGTATATTGGCATTAGAGAATATTTTTTAGTGGTTTTCACATTTTTTAAATTTATTATTTATATGCTGTAAAAGTGTAATATTACTTTCTATATTTTTTATGTGTATTGGTGTGTATTTTGTATTTGAGTGTTTTGGTAAGAGAATATTATAAAAGTGAAAGGATTTTGTCTATTTATTTATTTCCACTGTTTTCCATACTTTTTAAAAATCTATATGGTCGTATATTTGCATTACAGAATATTTTTTAGTTGTTTTCACATCTTTTTGATTTATTATTTGTCTGCCTTACAATGCGACATCTTTTCACTACGAACTGCTAAAGGTTCAAAGCAGTATTCGTGAACTGAAGTCAAACTCTTCATGTCTTCATTTTTCGTTAACTGAAGTCAATTTCAGAGTAGTCGTACACTGTAAGCACGTAGCAAATACTTTCCTTTAACTGTACTTTTTCAACTAGATATTATATTGCCATTTTTGAACGTACCAATCATTCTTCTCTCCGAAAAAATTGTTCCCTTTGCTGTCGAATAAAATAAACTCGCAGAGGGGGAGTTTCAATGTCTTCCTTCAATATCCTCACACCATTAATGTGGATGTTTCTGAAAACAAATTTCGCTTTCATGTAGGACAACTCTATTTTGTAGTTATTATTCGTAATCTACTCCAAAAATACTTTAGTAGCTCTACTTTGCATCGCTTGCAAGCTTATATGTTCTATGATCATTTAAGTGCAACGGCCCCCACAATAACCAGCCTTCAATTTGGTTTTCTGTTCCTAGGTTAATCGGAAATATAGGTTGCTGTGCTACTCATAAACTTTCTCGGTAGTTCAATTATTTGGTGAAAAAAATACCAATAAAGCAACTTAAACCGTCTAAAGGACGGGTGCGTTTGCTAGTATGTATATATGTCTGTATACTATATGTATGCATTTGTACATGTCCAACATAGGTGGAACTCTCCAGTCTTGTCAGGTAATAACCTACTCGAAGGTCCTTCCAATGTAAAGCCTATAGCTTGCTGCTCATCACAAATGTCTTAGCCCATTGAGCCACTGTGGTCAGACTGGCAAGTCTAAAGAGTGCGATCGGATTGCACAGACTGACTTTCACTTTAAAATTCTAAGCAGAAACAGGATGAAAAGTCCTGTAGTGATGGAGAAGAGACGAAAACGATAGGCGTCGGATGGTACTGACAGTCACAACCTCAACTCTGCAGGTAGGCACGCCGTTCTTCCTCATAATTTCCGGTCACAAAAAGCTGCCATCCTCAGTTTTGTGTGGGCTGGAGTGTGTGTGTGTGTTGGTGTGTGTTTGTTGGTGCGTGTGTTAGCGTGTATGTATTGGCGTGTGTGTGTTTGTGTCTGTGTGTGTGTGCGTGTTGATGTGTGAGTGTGTGTTGGTATATGCGTGTTGGTGCATGTATTGGTGCATGTGTTGATGCGTGTGTGTTGGTGCATGTATGTGTATTGGTGCGTGTGGGTGTGTTGATTGCGTGCGTATGTGTTGGTGCATGTGTTAGTGTGTATGTATTTGTGTGTGTGTGCTTGTGTGTGTGTGTTTGTGTGTGTGTGTGTGTGTGTGTGTGTGTGTGTGTGTGTGCGCGTGTGTGCGCGTGTGTGTTGAGGGATGAGTGGTTTTTCTTAATTTTGGACGCACTCATGGATGAGTAGTTCAGAGGTTTGTTTCGCAACCACAAAGTCCTCGTTTTAATCTTACGGCATGTGCTTTTGCTATAGCCGCGTTCGAATTAACCCTTGTGAATGAAATTCTGGATACAGAAACTGTGTGGAAGCCGGTCGGGTGAATTGCACTCATAAGTCAAAAGTTTAATTTTGTCGCTCATCATGCTATACCATTTCTGTCTGAGACTTATGTATGTATGTATGTATGGTATGTCACCCACATACTCTACAATGCAATGGGTAAGTGGTTCAGCTGATTGAATAACCGGAATACTCATCGTTGAAAGCGACGAAGATCCACTTATTGTATAGTGATTCATAATGGCATGTCGTTCAATTTAGTATCTCTGCCGTTCAGTTTACATACTAACTCTCTCATGAACAAATTTTCTCGAGTATGGTGGTGCTTCCGAAAATAACTAGTTTATATAGTTGTCCACTTGCAATGTCTCCTGGTAAACAGATTATTTGGCTGAAAATTAAGCCAGAATAGATTTTATACAGAAAAGCTAATTAGTTTGTATAAAGTTACAGATTATGGGCAAGAGAAGTATCTGGTGTTTGGGATTGCCCCTTCATCAAAAAGAAACATTTTTCTTTCCTGAAATGAAAGTTCATTATCGAAATGTCATAAAACAACAGATGTCTAAAGCTATCATGTTTGTCCGTTGGTTATCAAAGAAGACAATGTCTTCAAGCACATGGCATCTCAATGGAGGCCTACCGTTTATACTACACTATCCATGTGCCTGAAACTACGGAAGTAGAGGCATTTCATTGTCGCAAATGTCAGATAGCTTCCACTGTCACAATGAAAAGTCTACTGTCTGTGTCTTCATGAAGTTTCAGCCATCAATAATTACTGATGGCTGAAACTTCATTATAATCAATGAAGACCTTGACTGACTATGTAGCACTTCTACAAAGGATGCAATTATGTATTGAGAGCTAGGAAACTGCGACTACTCCCAACTATAATACACCCACCGTGTGCTTGAAACTACGAAAGTTACGGTATTTCATTACTGCAGATGTACAGAATACTCCAGCCACCACAGCAATACTGTTTGACTCTTAGTCAAGAAACTGTCAATACTATATCACGCAGACTTACTCGTAGGATGCCCATATTAGCCTAGCGCAAGGATTTTTTCAGTGAGAAAGAGCTGTGCATATACCAGACACACTCTTCCATTTGCAAGCAATACGCTCAAGTCAACGAAACTTGTATGAGAGTGCAGATTGCCAAAATTGCTAGTGGCTAACTCCAGATCTCATAATAGCATCTAACTTGGCATTTGTCCATGCAATAAAACACTATTCTAGAAGTTTGTCCGGCATCATGGTTCCTAGCCTACCATGACAGCTTGTTGCCATGTGCGTCAATTGTCCTCACTGGCTTGGTATCATCAAGTCCGAAGCTGTGAAAGAAGATGACTTATTTCTTCTATGCCTCATCTGAATAACTGAAACCATGCTACTAAACAAACACTCTTTGACAGATCTCGTTTTATAACCTGCATGGATATGCATGCATATAAGTCCTCTCCGAGCCACAGGCTCATAAGGCTGGTTTCCTGGTTTCCAAACCCCACCAGACACACCTGGATGAGACGCCGGTTCATCGAAGGATCACTTATTTTTTGCTACTGACTGGTCTGGAGCAACGTGAAATGAAGTGTTTTGCTCAAGAATAAATCGCATCACCCGATTCCGGAATCGAAACCGCAATCTCACTATCATGAGTGCAACACCCTAACCACTAAGGCACGCGCCTCCACTCACACACGATATGTTTGTATGTATGTATGTATGTATGTATGTATGTATGTACATATACATACATACATACATCAATACACGCACAAACACATACATGCATATATACTCTTTTACTCTTTTACTCTTTTACTTGTCTCAGTCATTTGACTGTGGCCATGCTGGAGCACCGCCCTTAGTCGAGCAAATCGACCCCAGGACGTATTCTTTGTAAGCCTAGTACTTATTCTATCGGTCTCTTTTGCCGAACCGCTAAGTTACGGGGACGTAAACACACCAGCATCGGTTTTCAAGCGATGTTGGGGGGACAAACACAGACACACAAACATATACACACAAATATATATATATATATATATATATATATACGACGGGCTTCTTTCAGTTTCCGTCTACCAAATCCACTCACAAGGCTTTGGTCGGCCCGAGGCTATAGTAGAAGACACTTGCCCAAGGTGCCACGCAGTGGGACTGAACCCAGAACCATGTGGTTAGTAAGCAAGCTACTTACCACACAGCCACTCCCGCGCCTATATGTATATATGTACGTAGAAATTTCCATTACATTCCATTCAGCCGCTCTCGATTTGCTGCTAGGTGAAAGCCTCACCTTATCGTTGTCAGCTCATCTAGGTTGGTTCTTGGTCTACCTTCTGGCTGTACATGACGGCCAACTCTTGGTTGGATGGGGATGCTCCTGTGATCCGATAATCAGCTCCGTCTCCGTCTCCGTATCCCTCTGGGTCTCTGTCTCTTTCTGTCTGTCTGTCAGTCTCTTTCCCCCCTCTCTCTCTCTCTCTCTCTCTCTCTGTGCTCACATACATACACCCACAAGCGCTCTCACACACACACACGCACACACGCACATATATTCTGTCGTTACTACAACTCTTACTACCCATACTATTAACAGTTACTTCTACTAGTATTGGCCTCAACCACCACTGCAACTATTACCACTACCACCACCACATCTGCTACAATCACTACCACCACC
>NC_068984.1:101046114-101049523 GCF_001194135.2 Octopus bimaculoides | reverse complement strand
ACCATGAACACTACCACTACTGGAAATTCCTATAATTAAGTCAATGACCTGAAGGAGAGTGTCTCAGACATGTGCAACTTGCTGCAATCACAGCAGGTGCATCTGTAGTCATGGCACTGATGTGTGGCACACAGAAATTGCACAACAGCAAGCGGAGCAACAGCAGCAGTAGCAACAACAACAACAACAACAACAACAGCAAAAGCGGAATCTTGATGTGATAGAATGAAAGAATGAGGGTATAAAAGAATGTAGAACAGCAGCAGATTGTAGGAATGTAAATTAGTGCATCTGTCTACGACTGTTGCAGTTCGTGTGTGTGTGTATGCGTCTGTGTTGGAAGGCAACTACGACTGTCAACTACGCTGAGTATGTGTGTATTGTGAGTGTGCAGCTGTCGACTGTTGCATTGCTCGTGCGTGTGTGCATTTGGGATTGCTGATTGCATTAGCGTGTGTGTGTGCATTTGTGTACATGTGCATGTATTTGCATGTGTGTCTGCGTGTACAGCCAAGACTGTTGTTTTGCACGGTTTGTCTGCATCTGTAGCTGTCGACTGTTGCATCCTCTGTGTGTGTGTATGTGTGCGTGTGTGTATAGCTGTATATGTATGCACCTAAGGATGCAGTATTATAAACGCTCTGTATGTATGTGCATGTCGACTGCTGTATTGTCTGTCTGTGAGTGTGCAGCTTGATCCGTTGTGTTTCGCTTTGTGTGTGTGCGTGTGCAAGAGTCTGCTGTTGCATTCTGAGTGCATGTATGTGTTTGTGAGTATATTTGTACATTTATGTATGTGTGCAACGCTGATAGTGCTACCGCTTGTGTGTTGCTATGTGTGCTGCTCATGTGCAGCTGTCGACTTTTCCATCATTGTTGGAGTATAGATGACGCCACTGAATGTTGTGTATGTGTGTATGTGTAGCTGGTACTATTGATTGCACAATGTGTAGGGTGTCGGCTAATACATTCTGTGAGCAGCAGTAGATACAACTATTGTATTATGTCTGCAGCTATCGACTGTTTTCATGTGTGTGTTTGCGCGTGTGTGTTTGCGTGTGTGTTTGCGCGAGTGTGCGTGTATATGTACGTGTGTGTGTGTGTGTGTGTGTGTGTGTGTGTGTGTCTGTGCGTGTGTGTCTGTGCGTGTGTGCCTGTGCGTGTTTGTATCTGTGTGTGTACAGATCAGGTTCTACCGGTGTCTTGTGTGTTTATGTATCTGTACTTCTCTATGCGTGTCGGTGTGTGTGTGTCTGTACGTGTGTGTGTATATGTGTGTGTGTGTGTGTGAGTGTGTGTGTGTGTGTGTGAGTGAGTGTGTGTGTGTGTGTGTGTATGTGAGCGAGTGTGTGTCCACGCAAATGAATACATGCGCGCACGCGTGCAACGAAGGATTTCGATGTATTTTGTGATCAGCTAATGCTAAATAGTTTGTGTGTATGTATGCGTATGTTTGTTTACGTGTGTGTGTGTGTATGTGTGTGTGTGTGTGTATGTTTCTTTGTGTATGTGCGCGCGCGCTTGTGTGTGTGTGTGTATGTCTGTGGATGTTCGATATCTTGTGTGTGTATGTGTATGTGTATGTGTATGTGTGTGAGTGTGTGAGTCTATGCGGTGTGTGTGCGTGTTTGAGTATGTGTGTATGTGCGTGTGCCTATGGATGTTCGATATCTTGTACGTAAGCGTGAGCATAACGATGTGTATGTGTGTGTGTGTTTATGTATATGTGCGTATGTGTTTATGTATGTGTCTGTGTGTGTGTGCTTCCGTATGTGTGTATGTTTGTGTGTGTGTGTGCGTGTGTGCAACAAATCACCTGGACGTCTTCTGTCTAGTGGAGGATGTTAAATAGATTGTATATACGTGTGTGTGTGTGTGTGTGTGTGTGTGTGTGTGCGTATGTATGTGCGCGTATGAATATGTGTGTGCGGATGTGCATGTATATGTGGATGTGTGTGTATATGACCGCTTCTGAGGAATTTCGATGTCTTGTGTTCGTGTGTTCAGAGATGTTCGATATCTCGTGCGTGTGTGCATGTGTACGTGTGCACGTGTGTGTGTGTGTGTGTGTGTCTGTCTGTATGAGTATGTGGTACTATGAACGAGTGTGTGTACATGTATCTGTTAATGTGTATGTGTGCGTGCGCGCGCAGCTGGTACTGTGACATCCTGTTTCCTGCTACGTCCGTTACATAATGCATGTAGCTATGACATGGATATTGTGTGTACGAATGTGTGCTTATATGTGTGTATGTATGTGTGTATGTGTGTGTGTGTGCGTGTGTGTGTGTGTGTGTGTGTGTGTGTATATGCGTACAGCTATGAGAGTGGCAGTGTATATTTGTGTGTGTAATTATGATATCGGTATGATGTGTGTAGCTGACAGTTGTAGGATGCGTGTGTATATGTATGTACTTAGTAGCGCTTACGACACTATGAGTATGTGCGCGCGTATATCTGTATGTGTACGTAGCTGTGACAGTGATAAAGCGTGTATGTGGGCTTAAGGATGTGTATGTGAGTATAAATACGACTGGCAATGTTTTTATTTGTGTACGTGCCTCTGTGTGTGTATGTGTGTGCGTGTGTGTGCGCGTGTATCTATCAATGTTGTAGTGTGTGTATGTGCCTCTGTGTTTGTGGGCGTGTGTCTCTGTTTCTGTGTGTGCTTCTGTGTGAGTGTGTGTGTGTGTTTGTGTATGCGCGTGTGTGTGTGTGTGTGCCAGCGTTTATGTGCGTGTGTGCGTGTGCGTGTGTGTGCAACTATCGATGTTGCAGTTTGTGTGTGTTTGTGTGTGTTTGCGTGTGTGTGTGTATATATACAGTTAAACGTTGATATTTGTGTAAACCTGTCGATTTTTGCATTGCACGTTTTATGAAGACTATGATGTAATGCTGTATGTGCAGCTAGGAATATTGAATTCAGTGTGCAGCGAAGAAATTTCTTCTATTGAAATATAAAAATATTTATTTAAACAATTTTATGAGTTGAAAACACGACTGTGATCTAGTTTAATCATTTTTTTAAATCCTGTTTTATTATTATTATTCAGTAGTTTTATTTTTATAACGTACTTTCACTTCACTACCGAGCGCAGCTCTGTGCGCCTTGGGTATGTGCTGTGGTTTGCTGTGGTGCTCTTATGTTTACTGTATTGAAAGTGTTTTGCGTAGAATGTGTGCAGTACCCAGTAGTGCAATTTTCTGTATGTTATATATATTTGTAAGTCCTGGTGTTTTTGTTATGTATTTGTCTGAATATTTTTTTATTATACCTAAGGCACCTACTATGATAGGAATTGTTTCTGTTTTTAGATTCCACATTCGAGTTATCTCTATTTCCAGGTCTTTGTATTTTGAAAGTTTTTCCATTTCTTTTAGAGAAACGTTGTCATCTGCTGGTATTGAA
>NC_068984.1:101043548-101045739 GCF_001194135.2 Octopus bimaculoides | reverse complement strand
CTGCTTTGAGTCCTGAGCTTCTCAGCCATTGCTGGGATTTTTCTCTGTCTATTTCTTTCGCACTTAGTTTAGCCCAGTATTTACCATGTAGGGGCTTTTCTTGCCATCGTTTTATCATGGTCCGTTGCTGTTCTAGTTTTAGTTTATTATTATTATTATTATTATTATTATTATTATCATTATTATTATTATTATTATTATTATTATTATTATTATTATTATTATTATTATTATTATTATCATAATCACTATTGAAGGTGTCAAGTTGGAAGAATCGTTAACACGCAGGGCGAAATGCTACGTTCTGAGTTCAAATTCCACCGAGGTCGACTTTGCCTTTCATGCTTTCGAAGTAGATAAATTAAGTACCAGTTGAGTACTGGGGTCGATGTAATCGATTATCCCCTTTAGCAAGAATTTCAGCTCTTGTGCCTATAGTAGAAAGGATTGTTATTATTATTATCATTATTATTATTATCATTATTATTATTATTATTATTATTATTATTATTATTATTATTATTGAAATGTAAGCAGCTGGCAGAAGAGTTAGCATGCCGGGCGAGGTGCTTAGCTGTATTTCGTCCGTCTCTACGTTCTGAGTTCAAATTCCGCCGAGGTCGACTTTTCCATCGGTCGACTAGGGCCGATGTAATCTATTCATTCACTCCCCAAAAATGGTTGTTTCTGTGGCAAAATTTGAAATTATCATTATTATTATTATTATTATTATCATCATCATCATCATCATCATTATTATTGAAGGTGAGGAGCTGGCAGAGTCGCCAGCACACCGGGCGAAATACTTACGGTATTTCGTCTGCCGTTACGTTCTGAAATCAAATTCCGCCAAGGTCGACTTTGCCTTTCATCCTTTCGGGGTCGATAAACTAAGTACCAGTTAAACACTGTGGTCGATGTGATCGACTGGTCATCTCCCCACAAATTTCAGGCCTCGTGCCTCCAGTATAAAGGATTATTACTATTATTGCTGACAGCGGTGAGCAGGCAGAAACGCTACCGCGCTGGGCTACATGTTTCGCGGTATTTTTTCTGTCTTTATGCTCTGAATTCAAAACTCGCTGTTGTCTATTTTGCCTTTCATCCTCTCGGAATCGATAAAATAAATACCAGTTGAACTCTAGGGCCGATGTAATCGACTTAACTCCTCCTTCAAAATTGCAGGGTTTGTGCCAAAATTTGAAATCATCATCATCATCATCATCATTAGAGTGAACTAGTTGGCGGAGACGATAATCAATAAGAAATGGTGGATCGCCCTGAAAAGGGCTTTCAAAATAGAATCGATAAAGTTTAGCAAAGGTCTAGCGGTAGAAAGAAACAGTAGAGGCAGGGCTTGTCAAAAAGTTAGACGAGGCTTTTAGAAAAGGCATCGTGACTGACTTGCGCGCAGCGAGATTGGTCCTCGACCGATTCTTCAACGCGAAACAAAAAGGTTGCGTTGTCAGAGCTAATGCACGAGCACTTATATACGAAGGGACGAAAGCCGTTCAATGGGCCCGATTGGCAGAGACACGGCCTGGCAATAAATCCACGATCCGACTCTTGCCGGACCACGACGGGCAAATGATAACTGATCGAAGACAGATGTGTGCGGCCTTTCAGTGACGCTTCGCGCAACTGTTCGGGAGCAGCGGTGAGCCGAGTCGCAGGATGAATTTCACGTTCTACCTAGACGGACTGTCACGGCTCTCGGCGATGGAGGAGGGGTGCTGCGAAAAGCTGATAACAGCCTTAGAAATAGAGGCAATGGCTAGCTGCACGAAGGGTAAATAGCCTGGTTTAGATTCTCTGCCCTGCGGGTTTTACGCTTACATGTCGGACTTGTTCGGTGACCTCTTAGAAAACGTTTACTGCAACTGGCAACAGAATGGGAGAATTTCCAGTTTTGTGAGCCGAGGAGTGGTGGGTTTGCAGAGAAAAGACCCGAACAAGGGTGATTGTATTGACAACTGTAGGCCCATAACTGTGCTGAATACAGAGTTCGAACTTTTGGTCAAGGTGTTAGCTACGAGGCTGGTGCTTGTCGTCGGGGATCTGGTAGGGGAGGCACAGACATGCGCCATCCCGAAAAGATCCATCCTCGACAACCTCCACCTCATGCGATACATCACTGAGGGGCTGGATTGCTGCAATGCACAGCGACATCTATTCAGTGGTCAGAGTGAGC
>NC_068984.1:101037320-101042604 GCF_001194135.2 Octopus bimaculoides | reverse complement strand
TGAGGCGGTCCTGTATGCACTCGTCCAGTAGCCGAGCATTGCTGACCAGTGAGTTTATGTAGAACATCTGCTGTCGCGTGTGAAACGGATCCGGCTGTCAACTGAATCTCTCGTGAAGATCGCCCCGCCGCCTTCCTTTAATCGGGAAGGAAAGGCTGTGTTTATATACCTAGTGGCTATGGCGAAAGAGATTGAATGCTGGACGAGATTGAAGGGCTGAAGACAAATACTTTTCACTTCGGCTAATTCCTGATCAACTTCCTCATGTTCCACTTGAAAAGGAAAGTAAGGGCAAAGAGGGAAGTGTTGTCATCTAGCCAGTTTGCTGAAAGGTGGTTGAAAGTGGCGAGAATAGTGCGAATGAACAGGCTTGCCCTGAGCATATGCCTGTAGTTGGAAAAAGGAAGAAAGAAAAAAGGCACCTGCCCCAAAGGTCAGGGTATCCATGATGTTTTATGGGGTTTTTCCATGAGCAGCCCTTGAACTTCTTCCTATCCAAGGTTATATATTGTTGATTTCTTTCTTAAAAAATAATTTTGTTAGTCATGTTTACACGCAAAACTCTCGCAACATCCACTCACACACATGCACATTTGTTTGTCCTGTAGTGTCCATAATGTTTTTCTTAATGTGAACACGTGTAGTTAGTAAAGAAATCAATATTATTATTACTATTATTGAATGAGAGAGCAGTACATGCCATGAAAGTGACACTAGGGTAAAATATACGAAGCCCAGTATACTCACCATGACTACCCGTCTGATAAGGTTACACCAGGCACACGCATCACAACCATATGTGCGCGACATGGTGATCTCATATCAAGATAAACAGTGCAAGACCTTGCAGGTGGGGTCCAGTTAGAATTTTCTTCAGGTCGAGTAGCCCATCCCGCTCAAAAGTCCCTGAATAAGGGTTGTTTAAGGATGTTGAACGAAACACCTATGTTTCTAGAGGTGAATTATCCAAACCCCAAAGAATTCCTCTCAAAACATAGCTATGATGCTCCCCAACTACTTCTGCTCGTGATCAGAGATGCACATATTGTCAGCCACTAAAGGACATACTCAACTGGTTAAGGTCGAACAACTGTCAAGTAAATTTCTGGTATTGAGAAGAATATTTACTGTAGCCCATCTTTTATACCAAGACAAAAGAATGTACATGACAACACTTCCAATCAGTTAAGATGAGAAGCCATGAGAGCCAGTGCCTGATACTGCATCAGGACATAGTTCTGCATCAGGGCATTTATTATTATTATTATTATTATTATTATTATCATCATCTTGCTATTTTTTGGGAACAGTTAAGCTCCCAAATCGGTCATCAGTATTTTAAGACCTTCGCAATTTTGTATTGAGGATAAAATTATGAGGAATTACATTGTTACTCTTGTGTAGTGATCAGTATAATAAATGTCGACATTACTGCTGCAATTTCATGTTTTAGAGTTATATATGGTTAGGTGCTTATTTATGTTTTTCTGTCTTATTTACTATAAAGTGACACACCAATATCACTTCATCAAATCGATGAGACCATGATGGTCTAAAAACATTTTGGAAACTTTACAGTTCCAAGCAAACTGCAAACTCAAACACTTAAAATATAACTAGTACATAGTCATATTGTAATTATATATTTAAAGGGAAAATGGTTTTATATACATACATACATACATACATACATACATGCGTACATGCATGTATACATACATGCATACATAGGTATATACATGCGTATGTCATTATCCAGTTTTATATCAAGAAATCTTGAAATAAAACTGAATAATGACATACTTACATACATTCAGTTGCCCTCTGGACACGAATGTGGTTAGAAAAAGACAAAAGGAAGAGGACAGATATGGACCATTGGTAAGAAGTTTGCAAATCCAGTTCACAAGATACACTTTCAGCTTCATACCTATTATTATTGGAGTAACATGGTACATACCAACCTGCCTGGAACAAGGTATGACTGAATCCTTAATTCATATGCTACAAACGATCATGAAATCTGGGACTATAAAAATCTGCAAGACTTAAAGGAAGATGGTTAAAAGAAGATACTTTCCTTCACAAACTTGCTACCAAGTCGGTGGCCGGTCAAAATTTACTGAAAAGTTAAAGAGAAAGAGAACATACATACATACATACACTTTTATTATTATTATTGAGTGAGAGAGCAGGGCATACCATCAAAGTGACACTGGGGTAAAATATACGAAGCCCATTGTACCCATCATGACTACCCGTCTGATAAGGGTACACCAGGCACATGCATCACAACCATATGTGCGTGACGTGGTGATCTCATATCAAGATAAACAGCGCATGAGATCGCAGGTTGGGCCCAGTTAGAATTTTCTTCAGGTCGAGTGGCCCATCCTGCTCAAAAGGTCCCTGAATAAGGTTTGTTTAAGGATGTTGTGCAAAACACCCATATTTCCAAAGGTGAATTATTCAAACCCCAAAGAATTCCTCTCAACACATGGCTATGATGCTCCCCCACTACTTCTGCTCATGATCAGAGATACACATATCGTCAGCCACCAAGGGACATGCTTAACTGGTTAAGGTCAAACAACTGACAAGCAAATCTGTGGTATTGAGCAGAATATTTGCTGTAGCCCATCTTTTATGCCAAGACAAAACAATGTACATGATAAGACTTCCAATCAGTTAAGGTGAGAAGCTATGAGAACCACTGCCTGGTACTGCATCCGGTATTATTGTTATTATTATTATTGAGGCAACAGAATACATACCAGCTGAACTTGAAATCTTGGGGAGATAATGCATATTCTTAATTCATAAGCGATAAATGATCACGATATTTGGGACTATAAAAATCTTCAAGACCGTCTTAAGATGTAAAGGATGATGATTAAAACAAGATACTTTCCTTCACAACACTGTTATCAGGTAGGTAGCTGTTCAAAATTCACTTTAAAGTTAAAAAAACAAAAAGAGGAACATACATACATGCATCCATACATACATAGGTGCGCAGATACATACATACATGCTTGTATGCCTGCATACATACATACATACATACATATATACACACATACATACATACATACATACATACAGTGAGAGAGTGTATGTGAGAGAAAAAGAAAGGAAAGGGTATGTAGTAAAGATCGTTATATATATCAACTACATGGCCTTACAGATATAGCTGAGGAAAACGTCCTGCTTACATAATACTAAATCTTCTCTTAATAGACCAAGAGTTGATCGAGTATGTTCGAGCAGGTCTTCATCTACTGCGTCTCCTCTGAGTTGGTTCCCACAGTAATAGCTTGTGTATAACTTCCAGCTTACTTCTCCAGCAATGTTCTGCAAACCGTAACCGCCTATGAGCAATTGTAGTTATCTTGGGCAAGTTTCCATATAAACTTTCATTTGAAATACATTGACTCCAGAAAAACAAACCATAACAAAACGACTAAATAGTTCTTTGCATTTAAACTGTACATAATGTACTGAGTCATCTTTTATTTCGTTTAAGTACATTGACTGTGTTGTTCACGGATACTGCACAGAGAATTACCCCACACTGTGGTATCTATTTACAGTGCATTCGTCATCGACACCGTACAATGGTTTGTATCACATTGTAGTAGCTTCTTGAAGCAAGGTAGAGTGGATTGTTGTCTCTTAAGTGTATTGATCATGGACATAGAAGTGTGCAATATACCCAGGGTCGGTGCTAGGTTCCACATTAAAGAATTGTCGGTAGGGTTATCTATTCTACAATAGCTGAAGATTGATATTTTATGCGTTGTGCAGTATGTCAATCCCAATCAAAAAAGCGTTGAGGGCTTGAAACTCCACTATTAGCCACAATGATGTCTCTTACTCTTTTTACTCTTTTACTTGTTTCAGTCATTTGACTGCGGCTATGCTGGAGCACCGACTTTAGTCGAGCAAATCGACCCCACGACTTATTCTTTGTAAGCCTAGTACTTATTCTATCGGTCTCTTTTGCCGAACCGATAAGTTACGGGGACGTAAATACACCACCATCGGTTGTCAAGCGATGTTGGGGGGACAAACACAGACACACAAACACACACACACACACACACACACACACACACACACACGTATATATATGCATGTATACGACAGGCTTCTTTCAGTTTCCGTCTACCAAATCCACTCACAAGGCTGTGGTCAGCCCGAGGTTATAACAGAAGACACTTGCCCAAGGTGCCACGCAGTGGGACTGAACCCTGAACCATGTGGTTGGTATGCAAGCTACTTACCACATAGCCACTCCTGCGCCTATTAAAAATTCATCATAAAGTCTTACTCTCGAGCGTGTGCGCGGGACCCTCTCTTGGCGCGGGACCCTCTCTTGGCGCGGGATCCAATTTGAACAAATCGACCTAAAAGGCTTAAAACTGGCCCTGAATATACCACACTGTAACACCTACTTATAACTAGATAGACTGGGCTACTAAAAGTTACATGCCTTGGTCATGGATATAATACTGTGAATTTTGCCATACGGTGGAATCTGCTTCCAGCTCAGTAGATTTACTGTTAAACAGTTGTCTTCATCGTGGACAGTGTATAGTGGTAGAACGAGGACGAGAACTTGAACTTCGGTTCGTTTGACTTGTTGTTTGGTGCTTTAGCGGTCAATTGAGTTCAGTTTCCTTCGTATTCAAAGTTATATTAGGAGAAAACGCAGATGAATACTGGCAGTGGATGGTTAAGTAATGATCGAGTCAAGGACAAATAGATAGAGGTGAGGGAAAGAGAGAGTGAGAAAGAGAGAGAGAGAGAGAGAGAGAGAGAGAGAGAGAGAGAGAGAGGAGAGAAAGAAATTGAAAGAGAAAGAGAGAGGGAGGAAGAAAGGGAAAGAGAAAAAGAGAGGGAAAGCAAGAGAAAGTGACGCAAAGAGAGAGAGAGAGAGAGAGAAAGAGAGATAGAAAAAAAATCAGAAACAGAGATAGACATAAAGAAGAGAATGAGATACGTCATATTGTGTGTGTGTGTCCGTGTGAGTTTGTGTTTGAGGGAAAGAGATACAGTGAGAGAGAAAGAGAGAGAAAAAGAGAAAGTGAAAGGGAAAGACAAGCTGAGAAACAGGAAGACAATGAGAAAAGAGAATTAATGGAAATAATATTCAGTCTGTGTGTCTGAGTGTGCAAGTGTATACGTGTGTGCATGTAGGCACATACATACATACATACATATGTATACGTATGTATATATACACACACACATATGTATGTATACGTGTAAACATATATTC
>NC_068984.1:101028108-101033315 GCF_001194135.2 Octopus bimaculoides | reverse complement strand
AGAGAGAGAGAGAGAGAGAGAGAGAGAGAGAGAGAGAGAGAGAGAGAGAAAGAGAAAGAGAGAGAGAGGAGTAATAATAATGATATCACATATAATTTCCATAAAGTTAATTCTAATGGTATTATTATTTACATGGTGGAATAATAAAATCATATCACATAAACATGTTCCAAGCTAAAGTCTCGGAAATCCTCGAAATACAAACAAGGTAATCATAAATCAACATTTTTATGCATAAAAAGGGATCTTCTTTGGAAATTAATCCATCTACCCCTAACAAACGAAACAACAAAATATAATAATAATAAAACACGCCAGAAAAGGTCACAGAAAACGAGAAAGCAACCATACTCTGGGATATGCCAATACACACAGATAGAGAAATTAAGGCAAATAGACCAGATATAGTTGTCAAAGATCATGAAGAAAAAAAATGCTTTCTAATTGATGTATCAATACCAGCAGATGACAACGTTTCTCTAAAAGAAATGGAAAAACTTTCAAAATACAAAGACCTGGAAATAGAGGTAACTCGAATGTGGAATCTAAAAACAGAAACAATTCCTATCATAGTAGGTGCCTTAGGTATAATAAAAAAATATTCAGACAAATACATAACAAAAATAGCAGGACTTACAAATATATATAACATACAGAAAATTGCACTACTGGGTACTGCACACATTCTACGCAAAACACTTTCAATACAGTAAACATAAGAGCACCACAGCAAACCACAGCACATACCCAAGGCGCACAGAGCTGCGCTCGGTAGTGAAGTGAAAGCACGTTATAAAAATAAAACTACTGAATAATAATAATAATAATAATAATAATAATAATATTTTGATAAAGTTTACTCACGCTTAAGAAGGCTCTTAAGAAAAAGAAATTTGTATTTTAAAGAGCAAGACCTTTATAAATAACTTATAAATAATTCTTTCAACTACATGTACATGGCCTGGAATTTTAGGGGAGATGGGTAATCGATTACATCAACCCCAATGCTCAACTTGTACTTATGCTATCCATCCCCGAAAGGTAAAAGGCAAAGTCGACCACGGCGGAATTTGAACTCAGAACGAAAAAACGGACGAAATGCTGCTAAGCATGTTGCCCGGCTTGCTAACGATTCTGCCAGCTCACCGCCTTAAACTCTTATAAATAATGAACTTAAGTGTGATACATCTATCTGACTTATAAAATATTGTAACGTATGTGAACGATAATATTAAGGATAGTAAATGCTTTTAATCCTAACCTTCCTTTTGTATTGACGTTTGTCTTGTCTTGGGTCCGCTCAACTCCTCGATAGTGTCCTAATGGCATCGTCATGTGTCTTGAGCATTTTTAGACTTGCTAGTGCCTACTCTTCTTCAGACATGACTACAGACGATTTATTCTAGAAAGACAGACAGAAATAGTAAGAGAAAGAAAAGAATCGACTTCCACCTCCTCATGCAAGTACATTATTTATCGACCCCGAAAGGATATAAGGCAGATATTTGACTTCAGCAGGATTTGAACGCAGAGAATAGAGAGAGAGCCAGAATGATTACCGAAGAAGAAATTAACAAAGCAATAGATCTGATTCCACCAATTGGTAACTCTTTTCAATACCTGTAACACAGACATTTCTAACGAAATTTGTTCACAGAATACTAATGTGTGACTGAATGCCGTGTTCATTGATGATTCTGTTATATTTCATGATATCATACACTTAAAAATGAAAATATGCCTTCGGATCACACATTTCACTTGCATTTTTAATGAAGTCTTAAATATTCTACTTGAAAAAGTTCTGATCAATAGAATATTACCTGATATTTGGCATGATTGTATAGTTACGTACGTTTATAAAAAGGGCTCCAATTTTAAAGTTTACATCCTTCTTCGCTAATACCTGCTTTTTGTCAATTGTCAGAACTCCTTTTCCATGAAAACATGATGCAACGTATAAGTGACAAGTTGTTAAGCACTTTAAAGACGGATTTAGCAAGAAACATTTTGATAATATAAACAATAATCAAAAGCTACAATATTATAGTTCCAGAGATCAATAATCTGATTGTTTCACTTGTTAGTTACTTTGATCTCTCAAAAGAATCTGGCTGTGTCATTCTCACTGCATCTTGAGATACTCCGATCGGTATTTAGTATCTCTCAGACTAATGGTATTTCTTAAAAAACTGCTTCTCAACACAGGCAAAGCTACGAAGCGACATATATAACTAATTACATCTGTGACTTCTGGATTTTTTCGGTGTAGTGTGTTTAAATCATTACTTTATTTCACATATAAATGGCGTTAAAGAAACGTGTAAAAAATGTAAACTTAAATATCTATGCTGGTGATATTAAAACACTGATAATTTTTCAAAATATCGCAGACATAGTATTATTTAAAAGTGACATTAGCTGACATGAACTTTGGTCGGCTAACAGTGCTTGAAAACACTCTCTCAACAAATGTGTTGATATTGTTTTTCTTCCTAAATCTTTTTCTATGCGTCACCGTTTTCCTCCGTTCACTTCGTTGCCCTTGCAGAGGTGTGGTTTAACTGCAACATCATTCAGGTACCCAAAAGGCTAAGGAAGGGACTATCACTATTTGGTGAGGCGTCCATCTATCTTTTGCCAAGCAGAAAAAACGCACGGTCCCTTTGAATCTTGAGAGTAGCGTCTCCAAGGATGGCCCATATGCTAACTTAGACCTTGTATAGAGGATAACGAGAGACCTATCAGTTATTGTCGAGTCATATCACTGTCAGTCTTTCTTTCTTCATGTATGTATGTATGAATGTATGTATATATGTATGCATGTATGTATGTAAGGGATAGATGGAGCTCCTGTACTTAACAAAGCCGTAGTGAAAGAAATATATCTAGGAGAAGGTAACTCTGAAATCAAATCCTTCACTGCTGTCTTGTGGTTAGCCTTGATTAGGCAAAGACTGGGAGAAGGACACTGATATAAAACCTGAAACTGCAAATGCACCCAATGATGTCGACTTACTCCTCTATTTGCATCATACTTTGTAAATCAGAGAGTGGGATTAATTTTGTGCAAAACTTTCCTCACTTTAAAAAAGTGTCAATCACAGGTGTTGCTTGAAAAGAAAAGGAAATGAATGCTTTGCATGTACATGGCTGGCTGAAACCTAAAAGGGCACATAGCACCGGTTCCTTTTACCAGCTAGCACAAATGTGCATTATGTAATAACATGCGCAATCTTTGGCGGGGCTCAAGAGTCATATAAGGGATTCACATTGCATTATCAATGACTCATTTCTCGTATACGAGAAAGTAGCCACTACTATGTATGTATTATTCAGTTTATTTCAAGATTTCTTGCTAATAGAGAAAGAACCGGTTTCTACCCTAGATCTAAGGTTCCTTCATTGGAATTTCAACATCAACAACAGGGTATTTATGCTTGTATGTATGTATGTATGTATGTATGTATGTATGTATGTATGTATGTATGTGTGTATGCATGCATGCATGTATGCATGTATGTATGCATGTATGTATGCATGTATGTATGTATGCATATGCAGATTTGTATGTTTTATGTATGTATTCTCGTGCGTATAGTTACATATCTAGATATGCTCATATATATTTAAATGATAAACTTCTGGAAAGTTTGAGTGTGTGGGTATATGAATGAGCAAACAAAAGAATGTGGTACTCAGCACATGACCATCTCATCAAGATATTCAGAGACAGCGTAGATTTGAAAGAAATTCAAGACAGCTTCTAGGTATTTAGTCCTCTATTGGTCAGTTCAAGTCACGTGGTATTAATGCTATCAAAGCGACACCAGTTATTTTCTTTATTCAACGGCTATCAGCGACCGAGGCGAGTCACCTTTTTGTGGAGTACACGTAAGTGACATTAAATCTTAATGTAGGGTGCGCGATTAACAAGCGGGGACTGTAGTATATTATACAGGCTGGAGGAATTAAATACCCTATCCTTTTGTGTGGGTCCATTAGCCGTAGGGTGGTATATCAAGGTTGTAAGCAGTTAAAGTCTTGGAGTTCATCAACAGGGCGTAGCTCTAGTGGCAACAGTAACATAGCTTATTCTACTTATTGATGGGTACTGCGGGCTGGAGGATTATGTGTAGCTTCTGAGAGAGACAGTGTTGGTAATTGCAAGATCTAAGTGAGAAAGATGGACCCTGTCACGAATACAACCATTTTTTACTTGTGGATCCCTTTGATTCCTATTTTACTAGGGTAGACCCTCCTAGCAATCCGATGTTTAAAAATTCATAAAGTTTTTAATTAAATATTATTAGGAATTGTATAGAAAATTGTTAAGATATTTTGTGAACTGTAGAAGTATGACAAATTTATTGCAGATAAATTTTAACAAGAAAATCTTCAAGAACAGAGAAATTCAATTCTTTTGTCACATGTACAAAATATATGTATTATATTCTCTTTTTTACTTCCATTGACTGTTCCCCAGTCTCCGTATATAATTTATAATGTAAATTTATTTAAAGGGGTCTCAAATAATTCCAGTAAACGCCTTCTTTCAAAAGGTGCCCTTACAAGGAACACATGAAAATTTTAAATGGCTCCCGTTGGAAACAGTACACATTGTAAATGGTTTAGCATTTGTGCACCAAAAGTTACACAACAAAGTCGACCTTTCCTTGTCCAACTGCATTTCATTGTCAAATAAGTTGCGGGTGCGACCTATTCTGAAACACAAACTGATGCGCCGTCTACTCACGCGTACCAGTCCTGTTTCTCATATATTTACTAATCGAGTCACAGAGATAAGTAACTCATTATATTGCCCGATAAAGCTTTTTGAATCATACGAATAAACGTCAATCTAAGAATTCACCAAAACAACTAAATCTCAACGGCTATTGTAATAGTAAATATGTTAAGTCATTTTATTAACAAAATTTCACCTATTATTATTATTATTATTATTATTGTTATTATTATTATTATTATTATTATTATTATTATTATTATTATTATTATTATTATTATGACGTTTATTTTTCTGAGTCTCACTTATTTTACTACTTAAAGCATTTTGTCATATATTTTTTGCTTTCTATTGTTTTGTCAGTATTTTTTACAATTTTTTAAATACATATTTTGATATTTTCATTGGAATTTTTTCTTTTTACTTTGAATTCTCTCTCTCTCTCTCTCTCTCTCTCTCT
>NC_068984.1:101018652-101026619 GCF_001194135.2 Octopus bimaculoides | reverse complement strand
TGTCTTAATGTAAGCCATCTCAAGAAATTGAAAAATTTCTCTTATATAGAGGAGTATATATATACAAAAAATAGTTTTCCCCCAGATGCACCGCCCCAGCAATATGTGCGTAAAAATTTAAAATGGACTGCAAGATTTCTATACGAAAATTACAAATCTGTGAGTGAAATTTAAAATTTTAAATTTTAGTTACATATACATCCATTTTTATAAAAGACCTCTATATATATGCACATTGCTGTTTCTTCGCAGTCTTTCGCTGATACATCAATAATAATTATAACTACGAAAGAAACATCAACACATGTCTATGAGCGGTGTTCAGTTAAAAAAAGTAAACGCTATAAAAACGAACCCACAACAGAATTCCGCAGCGAATACCAAACAGTATGGACATGTGAAATCGAGCTGCCGGGAAGATAGATCAAATTTGAAACCATCACGAAGCAGGAATTAAGAATCCGCAAAAACAATGGAATAATGAAAGAAAACTATGTCTTAATGTAAGCCAAAATGCCGATTTTGTAATGGTGTGATTGAAACGGTGGACCACCTAATCTCTGGATGTAAAGTCTTATAGCACCAATGGAGTATAAATTATGACATGAAAGAGTTGGCCAATATCTTCACTGGTTAATATGTCGGCATTATAAAACCAAAACTGCCGACAAATTGTATAATCAGCACCATGAGGCTGTAATTGAAGGAGAAAATGCAACGGTTCTTTGGGATCTTCCAGTACATACAGTTAGAACCATCAAAGCTAATAAATCGTATACTGTTATGAAAGACGAAAACAATAAAGTTTGTTTATTGATCTACATGAATATTCTTTGTGATTATAATATCTCGGCAAAAGAATTTGGCAAGCTGAAGATTTGCTCATTCAAATTGAAAAAAATATGTCATCTCAAGGCAGTTACAATTCTTATGAGTATAAGAGCATTAAGAATGATCAAAAAAGGAACGGAAAATTATGTGAGACTGATCCCTGGTTTACCATCCCTGCATTTAGCGCAAAAGATTGTTTTCATTTGTACATCACGCGTATTAAGAAGAGCATTGTCAATGTAAGAACGATTACCACCCATGTATTTTTATTTTTCACATAACTTCATTTTATTTTGAAAATGAACAATCTGGGGTGTTCAGTTTAATGATCTACCAATGTATACAGTAAGTTTCTTTGCCCTAGATGTCGGGAAGACAGTCAACAAGAAATGGAAACAAAATTGAAAGAGGAAAAACTAATAATAATAATACCGCTAAGCATTTCGCCTGCGTGCTAACGATTTTGCCAGCTCGACGCCTTAGTAATAATAATCATAATAGAAGAGGAATATTCCAGGAAGACACGCTCTCTCCACTCCTTTTCTGCTTGGCACTGATACACTTATCTGTCATGCTCAACAGAACTGGATGTGGATACAACTGTTACGGCAAAACAATCAGCCACCTCTTATATATGGATGATCTAAGAGAAGATAAGAAAAGAATACTACAGGAGAGCTAGATTAATACTGAAAACATGTTCAATGCGAGAAATAAGATAATAAGTATCAACACTCTAGCCGTCCCAGTTATAAGTTACAATATTCTTAACTGGACTCTAAATGAACTAATCAAAATAGACAGAAAAACAAGAAAAATAATGACAGGTTTTAGGATGTACTACCCAGAATGTGGCATAGAAAGGTTATACGTACAACGTATCGAAGGTGATAGAGGCCTTATACAGCTAGAAAATATTACAAAATAACTACCATAGGACTACAAAAATACCTACTTCCGAAGCAAGGAAAACTAATGCAAATAGCCACAAAACACGAACAAAAAAACTATTTTCAGTCTTTAAGGAAGCTGACAAATACAAAAAAGAAGTCATAAAACCTAACAACTATGAAGAAAAAGAAGAAGCAACAAAAGCAACTGAAATCCAAACTAAACTGGAACAACAACGAGTCATGATAAAACGGTGCCAAGAAAAGCTCCTTCATGGCAAATACTGGGTTAAACTAAACAGAAAAGAATAGACAAAGCAAAATCTCAACATTGGATGCGAAACTCCGGACTCAAAGCAGAGATTGAAGAATTATTAACTGTAACACAAGATCAAATCCTTCCCTCCAGAAATTACCAAAAACATGTAATAAAAAGAAATACAAGTAACTGCAGAATATGTGGAGACGGAGAAAAAACAATAAATCATATTGTCTCTGGCTACTCAGTCTTAGCTAAGGAGGAAATGTTGGGACCTATATACACAGGAAGCTATGCCAACACTATGGAATAGCAACAGAAAAAAGATATTATAAGCACACGCTAGAAAAGGTCACAAAAATGAGAAAGCAACCATATTCTGGGATATACCAATACACACAGATAGAAAAATTAAGGCCAATAGGCCGGATATAGTTGTGAGAGATCACCAAGAGAAGAATGCTTTCTAATCGATGTATCAATACCAACAGATGACAATGTTTCTCTAAAAGGAACGGAGAAACTTTCAAAATACAAATATCTGGAATGAGAGGTACCTCGAATGTGGAGTCTAAAAACAGAAACAATTCCAATAATAGTGGGCACATTATGTACGATAAAAACATATTAAGACAAATACATAAAAAAAAACACCAGGACTAACAAGTATTAGGTACCGCACACACCCTACATAAAACACTTCCAATACAGTGAAAATAAGAGCATCACAACAAACCACAGTACTTACCCAAGGCACACAGAGCTGTGCTCGGTAGTGCAGTGGAAGCACATGATAAAAATAACACTACTGAATAATAATAATAATAATAATAATAATAATAATAATAATAATAATAATAATAATAATAATAATAATAATAATAATAATAACAAGAGCACTCAGAGACCGCAAACCTTCGCCAAGGCAACACCAATGTCCTCTCAACGATTAGCCAGAGATAATTTTTAAAATGAGAATAAATGAAATAAACTCGACTGCTCTCACAAACGAGAATACTGAAAATGAATCCGACCGCTCTCAAAAATTAAGCAAAAAACGAGAGAAATAACCCAGTATCCTTGTCCGGTACCGGATCGATCCCCAAATCTAATCAGTTTGTGCCAGTCATGAGGCCAAACATCCCTGAAAGTTTCATCCTTATCCATCCAGCGGTTCTTCAGATATTTTGTCCACAGACAAACAAACAAACGCAACTGAAAACAATACCTCCGCCTTCGCTAAGGCGGAAGTAATAATAATAACTGCAGGACATACCTAAAGTGCTGGGTATAATGTGCCTAGAAAACAAACTAGTTAGTCAACATAGAGTGAGCTGGATCAGGGTTGACCTAGGGTTAAACATCGACAACAAATAACATATACAGCAAAAATATCGATCCAGTTCTTTAACATTACCATACATTAGTCTTAAGTGTATTTCCGTCCACCTCACATCAGCTTGGGAGAAAGATCTTTTCTATGTACTCGTATGTCAGTTTTATTTTTGTTGTTGTTAACTGGGAAGATGATGATGATGACGACGATGACGACGACGACGACGACGATTATGATGATGATGATGATGATATTGATGGTCACCATGATGCTGTTGCTGTTGTTATAATTCCGCCATCAGATGCCATTTTTCGTCATTTCTGAACTGTTGTTGTTTTTGTTACTGCTGGTATTGCTGCTGCTGCTTACATTTTAATATTTTTGTCTTGTTATTTCGATGTTTTGAACATTTGTTATTGCTGTTGTTGTTGTTGTTGTTGTTGTTGTATTCTTGGTGTTGTTGTTGCTGGTATCACTGTCGTCATTGTTTTCGTTGCTGCTGCTGCTGTTGTTGTTGCTATTATTATTGTTGTTGTTGTTGTTGTTGTTGCTGTTGTTGCCCTTTTCTGTATGTTCCATCACTTCTGACAACAATGTCACGCCATGCCTTACTACCTACCATAGCAGACATGTTTCTTCATCCGTTTGCTTGGCAAGTTCCGCAGGCTTTTTACGGAGCTATCGACATTAAAGTGACCGTTACTAAACTGCTCCAACCTTGACATTCGATAATGTAAAGAAAATGTGAAAGTTTATTTATCAAAGGAAAGATTTGTGACACAATGTCTTACTTTCTCTACATTTCCTGGCGCAACAAATAATAACGAATTTACTATTATTATTATTATTATTATTATTATTATTATTATTATTATTATTATTATTATTGTTATTATTGCCTTTGCACAGCTTCTAACGCCACCACCACCACCACCACCACCACCACCACCACTATCATCATCATCACCATCACCATCATCACCACCATCATCATCATCATCATCATCATCATCGTCGTCGTCGTCATCATCATCATCATCATCATCATCATCATCAGGTCATCTTTGCCTTTCATCCTTTTGGTGATGATAAAATAAGGTACCAGTTGAGTACTGGGGGTCGATGTAGTCGATTATCCACTTCCCTCAAGATTTCAGACCTTATGCCTATAGAAGAAAGAATTATTATTGTTGCTGTTGTTGTTGTTAATTGCTGTACGAGTAACTTGTATTCGAATTTTCTCCGCAAATTTTGTTTTATTAGCATCGGTAGACACATTTCCATTGCTAATATGTTATATATCAGGAGGTGCTATTAAGTTAACCATAGTTTGACTCTACTTTTGGCTGAAACATATAAACTTTTATTTAAGCTTATACCTATTGTTCAGCTAACCAAGATGCCAGTGGGCTAATTCGCTCCTTTGTTTCTTGGATCATTGAGGCAAAGGATTTGAACGAGTTTCTGGAATTTTAATTTCCGAAAATCATAACTGTAAAAGATGGTGTTAAATAACCAACCAACAGAAGGAAGAAATGCGCGATTTGAAAGCAGGGTGAACAAATACTTTCCCTTCCTTTCAAGTTTTTGTTGTTGTTGTTGGCACTCCGTCGCTTACGACGTCGAGGGTTCCAGTTGATCCGATCAACGGAACAGACTGCTCGTGAAATTAACGTGCAAGTGGCTGAGCTCTCCACAGACACGTGTACCCTTAACGTAATTCTCGGGGATATTCAGCGTGACACAGTGTGACACAGTGTGACAAGGCTGCCCCTTTGAATTACAGGCACAACAGAATCAGGAAGTAAGAGTGAGAGAAAGTTGTAGTGAAAGAGTACAGCAGGGTTCGCCACCATCCCCTGCCGGAGTCTCATGGAGCTTTAGGTGTTTTCGCTCAATAAACACTCACAACGCCCGGTCTGGGAATCGAAACCGCGATCCTATGACCGCGAGGCCGCTGCCCTAACCACTGGGCCATTGCGCCTCCTCCTTTCAAGTACAAAGTTTAAAAACTACACGAACGGGAACAGCAATAATAACAGCAGCAGCAATAACAAACAACGGTTCAGACAAAGATAACAATAACAACCTGTTATGCCCCACCAACACCACTGCCGCTGCCAAGATGCAGTTTTGCAACAACAACAACAAACAACAACAGTAATAACACAACACGCAAAGTAGCGTATCACGACAATGAAAGCACCCCACCATCACCACCACCACCATCACCACCACCACCACCACCACCACCGCTGCTGCTGCGGCAGTTAGCGGCGGCAGTTAGCGGTGACAGCAACTATAAAAGTAACTGCAGAAAAATATAACGAAAGCAAAGTGGTGTGTGACAACAAAGAAAGCACCCGCCACCCCACCCTCACCAATACCCAAACCACCACCACTTCTGTCGTTAAACCTGCCCAAAAGTAACACCACAAAAGCGTGCACCTTCACAAAAAAACGGCTACAAGTATCATATATATTTTTTTGGTGGACAAACAAAACCAAATTATGAAATACGGAGCATCTTATAAAATTTTGCAAAATAAAGAGCTATTTTATTAGGACAAGTACAGTTACTAGAAAAGATTGCCAGACGGATAATACTCTACAAATGTGTTTCGCTGAAAAATTGTCGCGTGAAAATGATCAGACACACCCAAATGGAAAGGTGCTTGCATGAAATATGAGCGAATATAAATTTCATCACTTAGGGTCCAATAATTCGGCGGCTTCAAAGTATAATTCTCCTGCAAAGCCCTCGAACAAAAGCATTCCGTTGTCCTCTGTAGAACTGAGGAATTTGTTTTCCTCCTACTTACCTGGAAAGGCGGATAGTAAGAGGAAAATTGTCCTTATTACCACCAGAGCTGGACAACTGGTGGGTTACAATACGTGTTGTCTTTGAGGGGAGTGGCATACGCCTAGACGTAAATTAATATATAGACAGGAAAATTTGTCTTAAATAGGGTTAGTTTGTCCTATTACAAGTGGAACCAGAGCACCTGGAAAAGAGTCAGATCTGATTTAAATACAGAATGGAGAGGGACTCTCGTCACAGTGGAAAACAAAAGAGCAGTGTTACATATGTGGGAATGCCAACCACTTTTATCCACAACAGAAAGTAAAAGCTTCGAAGCGATGTTGCTTTTAATACAACAAATACAATAACAACTACAACACCGACAACAGCATGCAGCTATATCCGCAAGAACAGAAACAACAAAAACTATAGCAGTAAAATCAACAACAGATACAGAAACGAAACCAGTAGTAGTGACATCAGAAGCAAAAACACTGCGAAAAAGAAACAGAATCATCATAACAAAAAAACAAAAAACAAAAAACAATATCGCTAATATCAGCAATAGTACCTCTCCCGCTTCAAATCATTCAAAAATGTCCTGTAGCAAAGGCAACAGGAGAAATGGAAAATTGTAAAGAAGCAGTGAAAAAAAATACAAAACAAATTTGCTCTCATTGAGAGCTGGGAGATTTGTAGAGAGAAAATTTGAGAACAACATCAAACACCAACTGCACTAACTGTGGCAAAATGGTTAGGACGTATGAACCTATTCAAAGCATGCACATGTAAATAGGAGAACAGCCGTTGGACGAGGGTTTGTTACCTTGGTGGTCAGGGTGATCCTGAATCTGTAGGGCTCTTTGATTCATGTTGGACTTCTCTTGTATCAGGAGAACTACTTCATACATGTTTACACATATTTTGTACACTATGTATATTTTTTGTCTCATTTCCCTCCCCCACTCCTTCTCCTCGTCTTTTATGAAAATCCCTACACGAATCGTAAACTGTCCTTGCAAAATCCTTCTCATTTAATGCCCCTGTAGCAAATAAAAGAAATTGTCATCATTATTATTATTATTGAAGGTAACGAGCTGACAGAATCGTTAGCACGTCAGGCGAAATGCTTAGCAGCATTTCGTCCGTCTTTACGTTCAGAGTCCAAGTTCCATTGGCTTTCATTTTTTCTGGGTCGATAAAATAAATACCAGTAAAACGCTGGCATCGATCTAATTAACTTAACCTCTTCATCGGAATTTCTGGCTTTGTGGCAAAATTTGAAGCCATTGTTACTATCATTATTATTATTATCTTTCTTTCCGATTTTCAATTTTGATTTTTGCTGAGGGTCTTCCCGGCACCTAGAGCAAAGAAGCCGACTGTATACGTTGGTAAGTCATTTAACTAAACACACATAAAGACTTCGGCGGAATTTGAACTCATAACGTAAAGACGGACGAAATGCCGTAAAGTGTTTTGACCGGCGTGCTAACGATTCTGCCAGCTCACCGCGTTAGTTTTAACCAAATATTAAATGGCATCCAGCTCACTGGTCTTGGACAGCCTAAAGAAATCGAAATCTTCACATTCAACAAGTTAAAAATAAAACTTTTAAAACGTCTCAACTACCACTTCCACCGCCAATACAACCACACCGTAATCAACACCACAACAACAACATAACAACAACCTCCTCCGCCACCACAGTCATCACTACACTACCTTCACACCATCTTACTACACAACCACTACCACCGCATTACACAACACTCCCAACATAACCACCATCATCACAACCATCACCACTACCACCACCACGACACAAACATCCACTATCACCACTTC
>NC_068984.1:101015327-101018463 GCF_001194135.2 Octopus bimaculoides | reverse complement strand
TCATCACCACCATCGCTACCACCACCGCCGCCGCCGCCACCGCCACCACTACCGCCGCCGCCACCGCCACCGCCGCCGCCGCTAACACCATCGCCACCCACACACACCACTTCCACCACCACCACCATCGCCATCAGCACCAACACCATCGTCACAGCCGCAGCAATAACAACATCAACAATACCACTACCGATACTATTGTGGTGCTACCACTACTACTAATGCTTCTACAACAACTGAAGACCAGTTATAAACCACAAGAGCAACGTCCGAGACGCGCTACGGTTGTACAGAGGTGGGTAGGCACGAGATGCGTGAATGTGTGTGCGCGTGCGTGGGTGTCGATGTCATCCCCAGGATGCTGGAGCATGAAGATGAGAAAGGAGGAGATTGAGAGAAGGGTAATAAGAAACGGAGAGGCAGAAGAAATGTGTTTGTATACACATACACACACACATACACACGCACACGCACACGCACACGCACAGAGAGACAGAGCAGAGACACACACACACACGCACACGCACAGACAGACAGACACACACACACATCCACACACACATATATATATACATCTCTCTCTCTCTCTCTTTCTCTATCTATCTATCTATCTATCTATCTATCTATCTATCACTTTTATCTTCGATCTTTTACTTCTTCCAGTCATTTGTCTGCGACCGTACAAGCGCTCCGCTTTGAAGAACTTTTGGTCAGATAAATCTACTCCAGTACTGAGTTCTTCCATAAGCGTGGTACTTATGTTGTTGTCCTGTTTGCCGAACCGCTAGGTTACGGGAACGTAAGCACACCAACACCGGTCGTCAAGCGCTGCTGGTGCACACGCACAGACACAAACAAATGCATACAAGTGTGTGTGCGTGTATGCGTGGATCGTTATGAGATAGTGTTTGTTTGAACTTTGCTTTTTCATTAAAGATTTTCATATTTTCAAACTATTAACACACACACACACACGTGCACACACATATATATGCGCCCGCGCATGTGCATTTGCGTGTGTGCGTATGTATGTGTGCGTATGTATGTGTGCGTGTGTTTGTGTGTATGCGCAATGTATATATGTATGTGTATGTATACATACATACATATATATATATATATATATATATATATTTACACACACGTAAATACATACGTACACATATTATATGCACATATACATGCATATTTATATAAGTGTATATCTATATCTGTATATATAGATGTATAAATATATGTGTATATATATATATATATATATATATATATATATATATGGGTGTGTGTGTATGTGCATGTATTTACTCTCTCACACACACACATACACACACACACGCGCGCGCACAAATAGACACACACACACACGCACATGTATGTACAAGATGGATATACACATTGTTTTAATCAATCTAGTGGTGTAACGCAAGGGCGTAAAGCATGTTTTGGAATTTATTTTAATTTGAAATTACAAACATTAAACATTACAACTATTAGCTTCACATTTAGCCGCTTTTCAAGCAATCAATGAAATAGTTGTGTGATACATCAATCCACGTTCGAAGAATTATATAAAAAAAATTTCATAAGTTTGCACGCATTAAAATTCGGCGTATTTTTTTTTTATGATCAAATAACAAAAAGATTAGCAGGTGACAGACTTGGTACTCTGATATACAATAAGGCGCCAAATACATCAAAAGACTTTATATTATTAACGTGCCTATTCAATCGCTTTCATAATTTATTCTATGATATAACTATAAAAATGTTACGTTTATTAAATTGATAGCTGGAAAATCGGTAAAATGCGAAACTAATAGTCGTAATCCATGTAATTTCAGCTCAAAGTAATACGCAAGCACACACACACACACACACACACACACACACACACACACACACTCTCTCTCTCTCTCTCTCTCTCTCTCTCTCACACACACACACACACACACACACATTTCTGTTTATGTATGTATATCTATATCTGAATGTATATATGTGCATATAATGTACATATATGTGTATACACACGCAGACATATATATATATATATATACACATATATGTATGTATATATGTATATATGTATACGCCTATGTTTGTAAACGTGTGTGTGTGTGTGTGTGTGTGCATTATACATACATGTATATATATATACATATATGCATATCTATCTATCTATCTATCTATACACACACACATAGACACACACACACACACACACACACACACACACACACACACACACACACACACACACACATATATATATACATATACATGCTGGGAGGACGGGTAGAAAGGGAGACAGAGAGAAAAAAGAGGGAGAGAGAGTGAAAGAGACAGAGAGATGTGCATAATAAAGGATGGTATGAAAAAATACAATCAGCGAAGGAAGACAAAGATCAATAGAGGGATAGATATAAGACACCATCTTATACACATATACACCGTTCCGCACACATATACCCACGCACGCACACATACAAACACACGCACATACACACACACACACACACTACGCACAGAGGCACACATACAGAGGCACACACAGAGATTATATGTGTATGTGTATGAGTATATGTGAATGTGCATAGACCGAGACTGAAAGAAAGCTATAGATAGATAAATCGGTCTACACACACACACACACACACACACGTACACACACACACACATGCACGCGCTCACACAGACGCACACATGCACGCGCTCACACACACAGACACACCGTCTCTCTTACGCACACACTTATATGAATACATGCATATATGCATGATAGCCAGACAGGCACAAAGATAGAACGATAGATAAACAGATAGATAGACATCCAATGGATAGGTAGATAGATCAATTGCAACAGAAACAACAAAAACATCAGCAACAGCAACAAATAAAAACAGCAGCAGTAGAAGCAGCAGCAAAGCAGTAGAAGCAGCAGCAGCAGCAGCAGCAACAAAGCAGTGGTAGTAGCAGCAGCAGTAGTAGTAGCAGTAGTAGTAGCAGTAGTAGTAATATAGTGAACAGACATCAGCGGTCATTCAACTTTCCGATTATCGATCTGTAGTTCTTGGGTTGTTGCCGATCATTGCATGTATGTATGTATGTATGTATGTATATATATATATATATATAT
>NC_068984.1:101014070-101015187 GCF_001194135.2 Octopus bimaculoides | reverse complement strand
ATATAATCTACGTTAATCATCAGCGTTTAGATATGGAACTCTTTGAGTTGTTTGGCATGGGTCCACTTCAATAAAGTTCCTGAATGGTGAGTATCAATCAACTGCAAAAAGCCGTCCCTGACTCTCATTTTCAACACTCTCGCCTTCACTCTCGAAGTTCCTGGAACCATTCTGATCAGATACTTGATTGATATTGCATGCAGTATCCACAGTTTTGCGTTCCATTTCGTACACATGCAATGAATTCCCCGATAGTGGGCATCAATTTCGCCCGTTTTTTCATTCGTATCCCAGTAAACACTCTACTTAAAATTGAAAGATCTGATGTGCACAGTGGTTTGCAAGTTACTTTGTCTGATAAGTGTGGCTTCAGTAGATATCGATGGTTTTTAGTTAACTATTAACGTCGTGAAAGGAAATGGTGACGATTAGCATTGGGAAAGGTAATAGTAACGATTAGCGTCGGGAAGGATAAGATAAAAATTAACATTAGATACATTTACCTTTGTTTTTGCTTCTAACACGATTGAACTACCCAATGGCAGACTGATGGCAGACAGGTTGTTTTACAGGTTCAAATTTATTGATAACTTTATTAACTTTATGTTAGCGTTTACTCTGCTTTAGAATTTACTTTTGTATATCAAAATCACTTTCGTCAGATGTATTGAGTGTACATTTGGATGATGTTTCAAATTTTCTTTTGTGGTCAATAAAGAACGAGGAAGGCGTTGGTTTCATTCTGGGCCTTATGTTTGTTGTTCTGAAGAAGTTTATTATATTACTGCCATTTTATCGACCATTGTAAGGTATATTTTTATCTTGCTAAAATGACTTGAAACCATGGTACGGAATATAGATTGGTAAATGCTTTTATTTTTCATTCCCTTTCGAAATTATCCCTATTTTTGTGGTATGTAGTCTTTTGCTGCTCTTTCTAGCGGGTCAGATGTCCTATTACAGGCATCTCTGTATTTTAAATGAATAATATATAGTCTATTGACTGATTTTTATTCTCGCTAGACCACTGGTGGTAAATAAAATTTCTAAATTTTTTTTTGCTGCCCTATTATTTATTAATAATGATAAAATATATATATATATATACTTTTGTTTT
>NC_068984.1:101011784-101012396 GCF_001194135.2 Octopus bimaculoides | reverse complement strand
TTCCTTTGCTTTGTCTGGAAATAGGAACAGCTAATTCATAAGGAATATCGCTCTCGAACGATTTTAGTCCTTTGTTTTGTTGTGGGCATTTTCGGGATTTGAAAATGTGACGGTTTGATTCTTGTATAGTTTTGTTATTTCAGTTCACACACCCACACCCTCCCCCCCCCCACACACACAATGCTTTGTATGGACCATATATTTATTCATATGGCCTATATTTTGTCGTATCAGTGTAAGAGTTGTTGTTCGCATATTTTTAGTTCTATTGACCATCTTGTAGGTAGTTAAGTTCGCCTTTTGTTGACTGCTAGAAGAATACATCAAAAAAGAAAAAGATAAGGTAAAAGAATTTAGACAAGTAGGGAGCAGAAAAGTTGTAGTCACGCGGTGACAAGTCAAACGTGAAGTATTCCCTTTGACCAGGGACCAAGCGAGAACTTATCTATATGTGACAGTTAACTTCCATGAATTTCAAAAGTAAGTGCAAAAGGGGAAAGCCGAAGACAATAAAACGCATCGCGTAGAAACATCTAGACTGGGTTTCGAAACTTGGCAAAGAATCTAGCAAGCTATTCACCACACACACACACACACACATGCGCACACAGA
>NC_068984.1:101009379-101011112 GCF_001194135.2 Octopus bimaculoides | reverse complement strand
ATATATATATATATATTTATACATTCGACAGGCTTCCTTCAGTTTCCGTCTACCAAATCTACTTATAAGGTTTTCAGTAGGCCCAAGGCTGTAGTAGCTCAAAATCGCGATTATTATTTGCATCATTTGTTCATGAGTAATGCTTACGTGTATAGGCAGAGCTATTCGGTATAATTTCGTTTATTTTGTGGTAGAAAGACATAGAAGTGCCCAGTAGAACTTGACGCTAAGTGTGCGTAGCGTTTAATATATGTTAAAATATGTCATACAAACAAGGATTACTTAACATGAAACAGTTTTACGCGATTGCGCCTTCAGCCAGCCAGTCACGCCAGGTGGTTAGAAAGTAATAAAATGACAGGTGGTGCATGTTATGTCAATCGTTTGCAAGGACAGGAGAAAGTAATTTTCGAAATCACAGAAGTCATAAGTGAAGACATCTGCCAAAGGTGGTATGCAGTGGGAGTGTACTTAAAACAGTTTGTTTGCTAATTAAACATTTTAACCACTCAACCACTCATCACTCACTCACTCACTCACTCACTCTCTCTCTCTCTCTCTCTCTCTCTCTCTCTCTCTCTCTCTCTCTCTCTCTCTCTCTCTCTCTCTCTCTCTCTCTATCTATCTATCTGTCTGTCTATCTATCTCGGTCTCTTTTGTCAAACCGCTAGGTAACGGGGACGTAAACACACCAACATCAGTTGTCAAGTGATGGTGGGGGGGACAAACACAGACACAAATAACAAACATATAAATATACATTTAAATATACATTTAATAAATATATATATATAGGCGCATATATATATATGCAATGTTAATACCAGTTCGTAATATGTATATATCTATGGACCACACCCACGCAAGACCCTGAGAATAATAGTCAGGGGAAAAGAATGATTGCACATGCAATAGGGGCTAGCATAAGAACCACCTTGAAGAACCACAGAGTAAAGTTTAACAAGAAACTACACATGCAGGTTCAAGGTGCAGCCATTGGTGTCGATGTGGCTGGGTATGTGGCCGACCTCTTCATGACCTGGTGGGACAGAAAACTTAAATGATCCTTAGCAGAACAATCCACTATTGTTTTACTTTACTGTAGGTATGTAGAAGACGTTAAGATTCTAGTTAGGACAGACTCTAGTAACTGCAATGTAGAAACCGAGAGGAGCACAATGGAGAGCATCCAGCACGTAGCTAACTCCATCCACCAAAGTATCAAGGTAACTATAGATTATCCCACTAGGTAACCTAACAATAGATTCCATGTTCTTGATACTGAACTTTGGTTAGAGACTGTGAACAACAGAGTGCAACTAAGTACCAGTTGTGTACTGGGTCGATCTAATCGACTGGAGCCCTCCCCAAAAATTCGAGCCTTGTGCTTATCTTAGATTAGAAAAGAAGCGTTAGCATGCCGGGCAAAAATGCTTAGCAGCATTTTGTTCGTCTCAAGGTCTTGAGTTCAAATTCCGCTGAGGTCGACATTTCATTTTATCCTTTTAGGGTCGATAAAATAAATAACAGTTGAATATTAGATTCGGTGTAAACGACTTATCCCCTTCGTCGAAATTGCTGGCCTTGTGCCAAAATTTGAAATCATTTTTATCTTTTGTACAGGGTTTGTGAGGAGCGTATGTAAGCTTTTGTTATATATACCTGGGCAGGATGTACTCGTGTCATCTATGTGTACACACGCGAGAACACCTCCCGCCTGTACAATCATTTCG
>NC_068984.1:101008846-101009279 GCF_001194135.2 Octopus bimaculoides | reverse complement strand
ATATATATGTATGTATACATACATACATACATACATACATACATACATGTGTGTGTATGTACACATACATATGTGTGTGTGTGTATAAATTTATGTCTTTGTGTCTGTGTTTAGTCTTCCTCCCCACACCGGTTGAGAACTATTGTTGTTGTGTTTAGGTACCCAAATCTTGGCGGTTCGGCAAAAGCAACATATAACGTAAGTGGCAGGCTTAAAAACTAAAAGTGCAGGGGTTGATTCGTTCGATTCAAATTTCCAGGGGGTGCCCCAGCATGACCACAGTCTGATGACTGAATCAAGTGAAAGATAGAAGATATACATACACACGTAGGTAAACACATACACACACACACACACACACACGCACACGCAAACGTACACATACACAGACACACACACACACACACACACACACACATGTGTAAAAATCCCT
>NC_068984.1:101005585-101008836 GCF_001194135.2 Octopus bimaculoides | reverse complement strand
TGCAGGAGGTGGTCAAACTCTGTTTAAGGAGTAGACAACCACCATGAATGTATGTATGTATGTATGTGTGTGTGTGTATGCATGTATGTGTGTTTGTGCATATACATATGCATATATGCACGTTTGTATGTATGTATGTATTCCGCATGTTTGTGTGTATGCATGTACGTGTGTGTGTATGCGTATATATATGACAAGTTGACCCAGTGAGCCTCCATGTTGGTCTTTGGCATGTTGGTAGAGTATGGAGGATTGTATTTTGTCGTCATATTGTCTTAGATGTTCATTTAGTCTCTCCGCAATGGTCCTAGATATCTCACCTATGTATAGTCTGTTCTTGTCTTTACAAGCACTCTCTATGCACCTTTTGGCTTTTCAACTATCTTAATGTTGAGCTTAGCCTCTTTCAGTGCTTTCCTAAATCTACGAGCCAGTTCTCCATGGGCTGTGGCCTCTACAAACATCAAAATTGTACTACGTGGTCACCCTGTTTGCTTTGTCACAGACTCTTTGTATCCTTTTACAATCTTAACTTCTATATCTAGGGTAGGTACCACTAGTTTCATTACTTATTATGCTAACTTCTTTCTAGCACCCCTGTATACCAAAACCCAATATTTCTGATCATATCCAGAGAATTGCATGCGGGGCATGAAGTTCTGTACAAGCTTCTTTGTTTCATAGGGTTCGCATAGTAGGGACACGCTGTTCATTATCCTAACGAGGTCTGCTATCAGTGTGTTGATTTTCATGTTGTGTGACAAAGCTGAGTTCTTGTGACCAACATATTTAGAAGCTATAGGCTTAATGTAATAGGAGTGAAGGTGGAGTAGGGGGTAGATCTGGGTTGCAATAATCAGCTGGCAGCAGCTACTATTGCAACAATCTTGTGTCCCCCCCTCCTCCTCAGTTCCGCCATCCCCCCACCCATAATTCCACTCCACACCCATCATACCCATTTACCCAACCGGGTATAATACCCTTGTTGTCTATTGTAGTATTGTGCTGCGGAAAGACGGTGAGAAGGTGAGAAGGTGCACACTCCGTCACACCTCCCCTGCCGTTAGCTATGCACTCCAATATTAAGTCGCTTTCTCTGTCTGTGTGTGTGTGGTGGGGAGCAATATAAAAGTGAGTCGAAATGATTGTACAGGCGGGAGGTGTTCTCGCGTGTGTACACATAGATGTCACGAGTACATCCTGCCCAGGTATATATAACAAAAGCTTACATACGTTCCTCACAAGCACTGTACAAAACATAAAAATGGTTTCAAATTTTGGCACAAGGCCAGCAATTTCGGCGAAGGGGATAAGTCGTTTACACCGAATCTAGTGTTCAACTGTTATTTATTTTATCGACCCCAAAAGGATAAAATGAAATCTCGACCTCAGCGGAATTTGGACTCGAGACCAAAAACGAACAAAATGCTGCTAAGCATTTTTGCCGGCATGCTAACGATTCTTTTCTACTCTAAGCACAAGGCCCGAATTTTTGGGGAGGGCTCCAGTCGATTAGATCGACCCCAGTACACAACTAGCAGTTAGTTTATCGACTCCGAAAGGATGAAAGGCAAAGTCGACCTCGGCGGAATTTGAACTAAGACAGACGAAATATCGCTAAGCATTTCGCCCGGCGTGCTAACGTTTCTGCCAGCTCACTGCCTTTGCACAAAACGTAGACGTAGACACACAACCATATATCTCAATTATCTATCTATCTATCTATCTATCTATCTATCTATCTATCTATCTATCTATCTATCTATCTACCTGCCTGTCTGACTGTCAGTCTGTTTGTCTCTGTCTGCCTGCCTGTCTATTTGTCTGTCTGTCTACAAACGCATATGTACATACATCGAACTGTGTATGTACGTACATTATCATTATCCAGTCAGTTCGAAGCTGGATAACGTACGACTGCTACTGTATGAATTAGAGCTCCACATAGATTATCCTTATCTAGTCAGCTTCGGTTAGTCGAGTATTCTACTTAGCAGTGCTGTTTGGGAAAACTAAGATAAACGCCGGTGTAAATATTTAGTTCCTACATACGTTTCACTATTGCAGTCATTTGGGTCTAATATCTCCGAAATAGAATGTAATAAAGTATTCCCCTGGTGATCCGCAGTTAGGCATCCAAATGCACTTGGAACATCCACTGCTGAGCTCCAAATAACTGCAATGGTGAATCGCACGCAGAAGCTAAATATTTATACTGCTGTTTATCTAAATGTTCTCCCGATCCCCCCTCTCTCTCTCCAGACATGCACACACACACACACACACACACACACACACACACACACACACACACACACACACACACACACACACACACACACACACACACACACACACATGTATGTATGTATGTATGTATGTATGTATGTATGTATGTATGTGTATATAATATAAATAATACTTACATATATACGTATATACATATGTATATGTGGGCACAGGACGTCACAGACGTAAACAACATAAAATACGAAAACATGAAATAGGAATACATGAAATATGAACTTTTTTTGCGAACAACGAAAGAAACAAATGGGAAACAAGACAAGCAACATAAAAAACGACCCTTCATCAGTTGTCGGCTGTTTTTCTAATCCGTATATATATATATAATATATCAAGATTCAGTTGAATAAGGTACTTAATGGTAAGGTACCGGGTTAGGTCAGAATAAATTGTATACACAGCAATTATAGACGAATACCAACATTGGTACAGAAGGATATTCAGCTTATGTATGCAATTAATTGAACTCAACTGAGTATGTCATCAGTTCTTGAGCAATTCAGAAACGCACATTTTATTAAACATATGGTCCATAATATACTTCGGAACACGCGAGGGGCAGGTTCCGGGAGAGGGGAATTATAAGTAACAACCGATGGATGTCAATTCATTACACCCATTTCTAATGAATTTTTAAATTAATCAATGGTTTACATTATATCATTATGAAAAACAAAAAAAAAAACGTCTTCACCAGATGAATACATGAATTTTACAATGAAGGACATTTAGAGAATTCTTAAATTCATGGCACATACATATTTGGCTGGTAAGCGTCGATCGTGGATTCACCAAGTATGTATGTGCCGTGGATTTTAAAAATCTTTTAAATATCCTTGATTGTAAAATTCATGTATTCATCTGATGAAAACGTTTTTTTTTATAATGATATAATGTATTCATTGATCAATTAAAAAATTCGTTAGAAACGGCTGTAATGAATT
>NC_068984.1:101004498-101005438 GCF_001194135.2 Octopus bimaculoides | reverse complement strand
ATACAAGCAGAAGGACCCGGTTTCACTCAGCTTATATACTCCGAGCCTTAATACAGTACTCTTTGCATTTAGTGTAAGATTAGTTTATTTCTCAGAAAGTAATACTTTTAACACTCAATGATTTTACACTTCTGTATATTACATGGACATATTATTCATGGCTCTGGAGGTTGGGGCATTGCAAGGAGTCTAACCTTTCCACCACATCAGCACAATGTCTCTCCAGGTCACTTTTTTTTGCTTTACAGTGTATGCATTCAGTTGTCATTGCACCAATGGTAACTTTAGTGTCATCTACATAATTAACTGCTGGATCATAGTCGAAAGCTTCTTCATAGAAATTGCTTCTCTGTGCTGTTGTAACTGCTCTTCATTCTGCAGTGGAGATTCTATTCCTTGTCAGGCGTTCATATCTCTGTTCAGAACTTTTAGATGCTCGGGCAGCACCAGTACGCAACTGTTTTTTTTCTTTTTGACGCACAGCTCTAGTAACATCATTCTCAGATGTGACTGCTGTAGTGTACAGTCTGTTTCTTTCTTGGCGTGCTTCCTTTTTTTTTTTTTCATCTGACGCTTTTTCCTTCGACAGAGACAGTCTTTTGGCTGACCTTGACACTAGACACAAATTTGACACCATTCTTCTAGGCATAGTTATTTACAGATACACAAATACATCAGGATAGAAGGTTGTAAACAATGAAAGTAGCTGTAATAATATTTTTGGTATCAGAAATCGTTACAACGGTAAACGCTAGACAGAATGGTTGACGGAATGAAGAGAGAATGATAGAGTAAGAGATAGAAAGAGAGGAAGTACAGTGAGAAGTTAGATAGGGAACGCGCCTCCCAAATATTAAGAATAGATATTTGTAAAATCGAAAGAAGTTGAGTTATTGATAGAGTAAGGAAGGAAGGGAGGGAAGTGTATATGTATGTGTGT
>NC_068984.1:100998580-101002570 GCF_001194135.2 Octopus bimaculoides | reverse complement strand
ACACACACACACACACACACACACACACACACACACACAAGGGAGTGGAGCAAGCTACATGTTTCCTAACTAGCAGATCCTCGGAAATAATAATTGTAATTGTATCTCCGGCGAGTTTAACACGGGATTCCTTGACGACAATGTAACCTTCATCTAACAAAGGTATCTTCGGCCTGATGAGTCGCTAGTGGAGTACTCCTCGTTGCGTAATTATTACTTCCGAGGATCTGCTTGCTAGGAAACATATGTAGCCTGGATTTTACCTGCTCCACTCGCTTAATTTGGATTTTTATTCGCATTCGTAGCAACCCTGTTTTTTTTATACCGACATATACCTATATCTTTTATCTTTCTCTTGCGTCAGTCATTGGACTACGGCCACATTGGGGCACCGCCCTGAAGGGCTTAGTCGAACATATCTTCTCTTTCTCGCACTCCTTTCTGCTTGTCTCTTCCTCTATCACTCTGGGAGAAAATCGCTTGCAGAAAGATGACCTCCGTCAGGTCTTACATACCTAGAACATTCCGTATGTCACGATTTTACCCCTATCACCTCTCAAAGAGCTGAGGGCCCATGGATAATTGCAGTTTTCCGAAATCGATAAATGCAGAGAGGAGGTGGAGAAGATATAATTACATACATAAATACATACATACATACATACATACATACATACATACATACATACATACATACATACATTTCCTTTGACCAGGTTTGCATAAATAAGGCTGATAGCATCATAAGACTTGGAAGGCAGCTCCTTGAAAACATTCCTTGTCTGATAACCTTAAATACATGCCCAAAGAAGTCGCATGACTCTACCGCAACGTATCATCAGATGAAAAGATGAGTCTGTATGAGAAGAAGACTATGCATGGATATGTTAGTAGAAAGTTCCGAGATGATAGTTACAATAATCATCAACGCAGTCTATCATGGACCAATAGCTGGATTACTACCTCCCAATTTGAATGGTATGCGTTTGCAATCTAGGAACAGGAAATATCAACCAAATACCTGATGCACAAAAGGGACAGAGATGTAGGAAAAGCAGTAAAATCTGACAACCGATGCAGACTTTATGGAGTTAACACCGAAGATATCACCCACATCATAAGCAGTTGTCCGGAAATGTCATCATGATATTATCTACCCATGAGACATGATGTTGATATAATGATTTGGGATAGAGAAGAGAAACTGAGTACAGTTGTGGGAATTAGCTGCCATGCGGATATTAACATAAAGCTGAAGATCAGTGGAAAAGAGAATACCTACGCCGAACTATTGAGAAATCTGCAGTTACTCTATCCAGATTACAAGTTCAGGTTTATGCCTGTAATTATTGGGGCTCTGGTATACGTAACACACTACCTAAATACCAATCTTAAGAAATTACGTTTCTCAAAACCAAGAAGGAGAAAGCTAATTCGAAGACTACAGATCCAGTCCATCACTGGAACTGTAAAAATCTGTAAAATGTCTGTGCACATGCCTAGATATGCAACTATATACATGAGAATACAAATATAAAACAAAACATACAAATCTACACACATACATACATACATTCATACATACATACAAACAAAATACCCTGTTGTTGATGTTGAAATTCCAATGAAAGAGCCTTGGATCTAAGTTAGAAACCGGCTCTTTCTCTATTGGCGAGCAATCTTGAAATAAAAACTGAATAACGACATACATACATACACATACATTTGTATATTCATACAGAAACATACATATGTATGTAAGTATGTATGTATGTATGTATGTTTGTCTTTCATTTTTTACTTGTTTCACTCATTGAACTGCAGCCATGCTGGGGTACCGCCTTGGGGGACTTAGTTGAACAAATCGACCCCAGTACTTAGTTTTAAGTCTGGTGCTTATTTTACCGGTTTTCTTTTGCCGAACCGCTATGTTAGAGAGACGGAAATAAACCAATACCAGTTGTCAAGTGGTAGGGGACAAACACAAAAGCACACACACACACACACACACACACACACACACACTCACATGCATGTGAGTGTGTGTGTGTGTATTTGCATATACTCGCATATGAGAGAAGAATGCATCTAAATTCGTACAAAAGTGGAGTAAATCTATTCTGTAATGAAGTGAAAGATTATTCTTAGGAGACAAATGTAAGAAGCAACAATGATACACATAATTTCAAAGAATGCTGGCAGAAAACTTCGTTGAAATACACCCGACATATTCGACATAATGGTCTGGCACAGAGAAAAAAACCAAAGCACAATAGTTGAAATCAGAGTCCCAGCAAATGCTAACATAATGTTAAAGATTATAAAGAAAACACCAACGGTGAACAGATGAGAAATCTACAGTGACTCCGTTCGGACTATAACTTTAGATTTCTAGCAATAATTATTAGAGTGCTTGGCTACGTGATAAACTGCCTCAGTACTAATCTTTGGAAGCTAGGGTTCATACAACCAGACAAGATACGCCTCGTCAGAATAATACCGCTACAAACTAGGAAAGATGCCGTAAAAATATGTAAAATTTTAAGAAGTTCAGCATGTAATAGGACTCACATGACATCCATGCCTGCACATATGTGTATATTGATATAGGTGTATGATTACTTGCGTACATATATTCATGTGTACACACATGCATATACATGCAAGAATATTTATATACATACATGCTTTCATACGTGCGTACCTAAACGAACGATGGCTGCAACTTGATTCCGAGCTATGTCGTTGCTTAATTTTTTTCTTACAGCAGTTCGAATGGTGGCTTTTATCACTCCTTCGAGGGACCTACACTCTTTTGCACAGACGTCGCAACGATGGGCGCTTCTTGTAACAGGTGTTCAGAGAGGTACACCCACACAGATACATGTCTTCATTCCTTCATGGAATTTTTCATTGAGCATTTGTTGTTCTCGACTGAGGCCAACCATAACATGCAGTACGTAACAGAGATATTAAAAATCAAGCAATGCTGTGCCTGAAGCGTTTAAAGTGAAAAAAAAAAGGCTCTGTACAAGACTAAGACCACTTTCTAAACAACGTATGCACTTACCTGCCCCAAAAGAACATACATACGTACATACATACATATATACCTATATACATACATGCATGCATACATACAAGGCTACCCTATCGAAGTTCTCTAAATTCAAATGAAAGAGTTTTGTTAGAAATCGGCTCTTCCTTTATTGGTGAGAAATAAAAAGAATTAAACCAGTAAAACAAACACAGACACAGACACGCACGCACACACACACACACACACACACACGTACACACACACGCACACGCACGCGCGCACACACACACATACGCGTACGCACACACGCATGCGTGCGCACTAACGCATGCACGCACACACACACATACACACACATACATACATTGTGTGTATGCTTTAGATACATAAAAAAAAAGAATTTCTGTTGACATACATTGCTCACGTTTTTTGTTTAGTCTATTAAATGATTCGTTCATAATGAATGAATAGGAGACAGTCAAAACGCCAAATACAAAGCGGCATGGCCGTGGAAGCCATATTGGTTTTAAAATTCCAGAACGAATAAAGGAAGAGTATCTGTGTTTTAGAATAAATAAATGATAAAAAAACACACCAACATAAATAAACTCTCTTGTAATTAAATTTGCTGAAATCATAGACATGGCTGTTTTGTTAATTGTACATAATTACATATATTTATGCACGTACACATATACACATATGGATATTTACCCATACACGTATATGTATAGGTGTGTATGTATATATATGTATATATACATTCATTTATATATATATATATATATAACATATAATATGTTTTCCACATATTTTCACTTCATAATTTTGCCACGTGGTGTATACTGATTCTCCAATATTTTTGCTCCTTTTATATCCCCCCCCTCTCTCTCCCTCTCTCTCTCTCTCTCTCTCTATATATATATATATATATATATATATATATATAT
>NC_068984.1:100997985-100998382 GCF_001194135.2 Octopus bimaculoides | reverse complement strand
TACATATATGACAACCCACACATGTATACACATATACACAAATACAAAACTCTCATATCAAATACACACAGCAAACCTGTGAACATATATTTACACAAACACACACACACGCAAACACACACGCACACACACACACACACGCACACACACACACACACACACACACACATACGCACGCATGTGTGTGTGTGTGCATATGAAAATACATCAAGTGGTAAAAAAATTGTCGCGAGCATAGACACACATAATAGAAAAAGAAAATCTCACAAACTCGTCGTGTACACAATTCGTATGTGTGTTCCAACGAAGATATATTTGTATTTGTATGCATGTACACACATATGTATAAATACATCTATCTATCTATCTATATATATATATATATATATATATACAT
>NC_068984.1:100997377-100997975 GCF_001194135.2 Octopus bimaculoides | reverse complement strand
ATATATATTCATTTATTTATTTATGTGTGTATGTATATGTGCATATATATGTTTATATATGTGCGTGTGTGTATATATACATATATACATGAATACACACGCACACACATATATTCATATGCATATACATATATTTATTCATGCATATATAAGTGTAGGTATGCATGTATGTACGTTTGTACGTATGTATGTATGTATGTATGTATGCATGTATGTATTATGTATGTATGTATGTGTGTACGTGTGTGTGTGTGTTTCTCTGTGTGTATATGCATGTACACAGTGCAGATGGCTCGTATGTCTGAAAGAAGACAACGTATAGGCGTACGCACGTGCGTGCCTCAGAACATATTGCATTGCTAATACATGCAAATATATGCGCACACACAATCAGTATTCATGTATGCATTTATGTGCTATCTTCCTTTTTTTAATATTTCGTTTTCTATAACGAATCGTCTCCGTATTGGTCAGTCTGATTCAGTGCATCCCCACAGCGCCCTCTGTCGGAGACATTTTACGCATTTTGGCCAGAGGTCAGTTAATATGTGCATGTGCAAAAACATGCGTATATATATATATATATATATATATATAT
>NC_068984.1:100992292-100997004 GCF_001194135.2 Octopus bimaculoides | reverse complement strand
GTGTGTGTGTGTGTGTGTGTGTGTGTGTGCCAACGTGTAAATGCATATATGTGCGTGTGTATGTGAGTGCATTTCTATATGAACTCATGTTTGTTCGTTCTTATAAGTTCATATACATCATCATCACCGCTGCCGCCACCACCACCACCACCACCCTCACCACCACCATCATCACCATCCTCTGTTGGAACAGACACTCCCAAATACTCTCCTTCACTCTAGTTTTCGAATCAATTGTAAGCTGGATGATTAGTTTTCATTATTAGTGGTTTCTGCATCTGATTCAGTGAATTTATCATTCTATCCAAAGCATTTTCATAAGTCGTTTCTCCTAAACGTCTATGCTTGCTTTCAGTCTGTTAGTCCTCATTTCATACGTTCTGAGTAATATAAAGCTTTCCTTTCATAAATCTTGAGTTACTCTGATGAAAATAAAAGGTGGTGGGGGTATATGTATCAAATATGATGTATGGACGTCAGAGAAATATGTCCTAGGTGTCACATGTGATAGACGAAACAGACAAAAGGTTAAAATTGGTTACGCAAGATTCCGTCGAGTTGGACAATGTTATCACTTATGGAAAGGCAGCAAGCTGGCATGCTGGGTAAACTGCTTGGCGGTTTTCCGCCCGTCTTTACCTTCTGAGTTCGAATTCCACCGAAGTCGACTTGGTATTTCATCCTTTCAGGTTCGATAAAATAAGTACAATGGTGTCGATGTAATCTACTTAACCCCTACTCCGAAATTACTGGCGTTGTACCAAAATTTGAAACCAATATTATCATATTTACCCTTTTACTCTTTTACTTGTTTCAGCCATTTGATTGCGGTCATGCTGGAGCACCACCTTTAGTCGAGCAAATCGACCCCGGGACTTATTCTTTGTAAGCCTAGTACTTATTCTATTGGTCTCTTTTGCCGAACTGCTAAGTTACGGGGACATAAGCACACCAGCATCGGTTGTCAAGCAATGCTAGGGGGACAAACACAGACACACAAACAAACACACACACATATATATACGTATACACGACGGGCTTCTTTCAGTTTCCGTCTACCAAATCCACTCACAAGGCTTTGGTCGGCCCGAGGCTATAGTAGAAGACACTTGCCTAAGATGCCATGTAGTTGGTAAGCAAGCTACTTACCACACAGCCACTCCTACGCCTATTGTATAGAAGTTTTTAATATATCACATTTAGAAGTTAGCAAGTGTAAGCTACAAAACCATTTCCTCGATGATGCCGGTCAAGTGAATGTCGATGTCCCCTTGTGGACAACAATAGGCAAATATGTGGTGTGCAGAAAAAAAGTCTGGAAAAAATGTCACAGAAAAAGATCATAACAATCTGTAATAAAATTAAAAAACAAAAAAAATTTTTTTTTATCTTGGTCAGTAAGTGTTATTTCCTATTTGCTTCTATGTGGAAATCAAAAGAAATGACTGCTATTCGCTTCAAACTCTGCTTTTGTGATCTGGACATCAATGTTTTGAAACAGGTCTGTTTTTCGTTACATTTCAGACAGTTTCAGCGCTGGTGTGCTGAAGCAGAAATATCGTTATAACAAATATGCTGTTCAGTATCATAGATTTGCTTGTCACTTGCTCGACCGTAACCACTTGAGCATGTTCCTTAGTGGTTGACAATATGTGCATCTCTGATCATGAGCAGGAGTAGTGGGAGAGTATCAAAGCCATGTGTTGAGAGGGATGCTTTGGGGTGTGAATAAATGTAACAAAGGAAAAATTTGAAGGAAACATTAGCCATTTTTCATAGTATCTAGGGGTAAGCAAATAGGAAATAACAATTGCTACGTAAGGACAAAAATTGCGTTGCACAGTGTAATTCTGGCTCTGGGAAAAAGTCACATTTTAGTGGGTGTGTGGTAAGTAGCTTGCTTACCAACCACATGGTTCTAGGTTCAGTCCCACTGCGTGGCACCTTGAGCAAGTGTCTTCTGCTACAGCTTCGGACCAACCAAAGCCTTGTGAGTGGATTTGGTAGACGGAAACTGAAAGAAGCCCGTCATATATATATGTATGTGTGTATATGTTTGTGTGTCTGTATTTGTCCCCCCAACTTCGCTTGACAACCGAGGCTGGTGTGTTTATGTCCCCGTAACTTAGCGGTTCGGCAAAAAGAGACCGATAGAATAAGTACTAGGCTTACAAAGAATAAATCCTGGAGTCGATTTGCTCGACTAAAAAGGCGGTGCCCCAGCATGGTCGCAGTCAAATGACTGAAACAAGTAAAGAGTTGTGGTTATAAAAGAAAATATTTTAAATCAGTTACTAACTGGTAGTACATGACTTGTACGTAATGTATGTATTATGGTATTACACATATGTAAAAAAAAAGCAACAAAAAACACACACAAAAACCTAACAACCTGTTATTCAGTTTCTTAAGCGAAGTTAGATAATGAAGCAAAAAAAAAAAATGTAAGCGTCATTTATTGACATTACATGACGTGTACAGATTGAAAACACCTTGCATAGCATCGTGGCTTTAAATATATATTCAGAATTTTTAATGCTGATTAAGACGGACGCCATGAAGAAACCAACGCAATGAAGAATTTTCAACCAGAACGTTCATAAAGAACGTCCAACCAACGTCATGAAGAAACTCTGCTACAGTCTTGTGGGTCTTTCATCAAGCAACATACAAGTTATAAAGGTTGGTGCTTTTTTAATCCCCATGACTTTTTAATACAGTAAAATTAACTACTACCAAAAATATTGTATCTACCAAATTCATGAATGAATAAGCATAGGCTAGAGGAAAACTACGAGATATAGTGATTATAAGCTTTTACTTCTGATGTTCTACTTCAAATGCAGAAAACGTGAAAACAAATTCAGTATACTAATTTATGATGAGGGAAACGAAAGTCAAAGAAAAACATGTTTTGGATAGCAGATATATAAATTCCGGCCACCCAACATTGTGTAGAGTATTATATAGCTACGATTTTGTTACATACATGGGAGTTACAGTCTACATAATGATATAAACATTCAGAGAATAAACAACGTTAAAAAGTATAAAGCACTGAGATCAGTATTCAGTGACACTTTAACATGATAAATAATAGGGTGCTTAAGAGTTTAACTATTGAATGACATGAGCATCTTATAGAAATATTGGTGAGGAATAAGCAGCTTTTGCGCAATGACGAATATTAATCATTCAGCAACAACGGGAATCAACTCTGGAAAGGAGTCGGTATTATTATACCTCTTCAGCGATTAAAATATTAGTCATCGAGGTAATATTGACTTTTCCTAAGTATTTCTAATGAGATTGTTGATGTGGCCTGAGAAGTATTATCTATTCCTCTCTCGCCCCCTCTCTCTGTCCCTATGGATACATACACAAACACACACATGCACATACTATCGACAGGTTTTGAGGAATTTGCAGCTCATAGAATTTTGGTCAACTCTGGACTGAACTAGAAAGGCACTTGCCGATGCTTATATTTGTTGCGAAGTAAGATCGAACTACTAGACGTATGTTTGCGGTGTAAACTTACAAACCAAACGGCCATAGTTGTCTCATAAAGAGAAAGAGACGAGTCAAATAATAAATGTCCAGCGCGTGGTATTTACGATGTGATTGCAACTAACATAAAAAGCCATATTCACAGACTTAGCAAGATGTTACGTAATGCTTCATAGTTAACTTGTAGCAGTTGAGTATCGTTTATGCTTCATTTCTGCGCGTAAAATCCACAGTCATTCTGTTTACATGATTGATGTCAACGTTTTCATATTTCAAACACCATTTTTTTTACTTCACTTATCTGTTTCTACTCCTATACGACGCGCAAATATAACTGTTCTCTGTTCTTAGTACACATTTACACAGACAGACGGACACACACACAAGGGCAAATACACACATACACAGACATTTTCTCTTCATATATATGCTTATATACAGTATATATATATATATATATATATATATGGCAGCGTAGCTGTTGTCTGTTTCTGCTTCTTTCTCCCCATCTCACAATCAAGCTGTGATTTTTTTTCTTTTCGTCTTTTTCTACCTTACATCCTTGACTAAAAATGAACGTGATTTCATCACTACGTACCCAGCATATAAAAATGCTTATACACGCATATAAGTGTACACATATATAAGATATATATTATCATACATGCGAGCGTGTGTGTGTGTATATATATGCATACATACATATATATATATATATATATGTATATATATATATATACATATATGTATATATATAAATATACATACATATGTACATACACACATACACACACACACATACACACATATACATGTACATTCGAGCACGCCACCACAAATATATATATTATACACATACGCACACATTCAATGTAAGCTTATATATGTATGTATAAGCACATGCGTATATATATATCAATTATGCATACATATATACACACACATATGTATGTATCTATCTATCTATATATATATATTTCTGAATCTCTTTGATTCTTTAAATGTGCTGGCCCCCTGATAATTAATCGATATTAATTAATATATTAATATATGACTAATTACCAGATCTTATAATAATATATATATATATATATACACACATATATATACACACACATATATATATATATATATATATATATATATATTATATACATATACACATATATTTACATATATGCATATCTCTCTCTCTCTCTCTC
>NC_068984.1:100991514-100992272 GCF_001194135.2 Octopus bimaculoides | reverse complement strand
ATATATATATATATATATATATATATATATATATATATATATACATAGATATAGATATCGGAGCATGTACATACGTCCATACGTATCCATATACATATGTTTAGACGTATGTATGTACATATTTCTCGGTGTAGGTGTGCTTTCCTCCCTGTTGCGTGAGTGTCAATATAGATCAAATGCACAGATGATTTCATATGCTCATGCATCAATGATTGTGTGTACGTATGTGTATGTTTGTACTATGAGTGTACGAATGTGCGTCTATTTGTGTGTGTAAATGCGCCTGACAATATCTGTATGTGTGTGTATGTGTATGAGGAATGGGAACGGAGGTGCATGTGTGTGTAAGGTGTCAGTAAATGTCATTGACATGTGTCAGTGGAGAGAGTAAATGCCATCTTTGTGTAACACTATCATGCATGTGTGTGTGTAGGTGTGTATGTATGTATGCAAATATGTATGTATGTAAATGTATGTATGTTTACATGATTGTATGCATGTGTGTGTACTTATATGGAAGTATTTTGCATGTATAAATGTGTATGTGTGTGTGTCTGCGTATGGATATGCATATGTGTATGTTTACAGAATTATATCCATTTATCCTGCACATATGTGCTATCTATATACATAGACAAACATACATGCATACATATATGCATATATTTGCATAGATATTTATATATAAATGTGTTTGTGTGTGTGTGTATGTAGGTATATATATATATATATATATATATATATATATATATATATAT
>NC_068984.1:100985085-100989247 GCF_001194135.2 Octopus bimaculoides | reverse complement strand
AGAGAGAGAGAGAGAGAGAGAGAGAGAGAGAGAGAGAGAGAGAGAGAGAGAGAGAGAGAAACAGTGAATGCAGTGGGGAAAATTTCAAAATTGAAAACTTGGTAAAGCAATAAGAAAAATGAATATTAGGGAAGAAAGTATGCAAGTGAAAGTGAATCATTTATAATCAGGGGAATCCGATTCTCTGAAGAAGTGAAGTAGGGAGGAGGGATGAGTTTGCTGATGCATATATCAGAATATTTTTGTGTGTTGAAGCGGGAATATGGGTATGTGATAAAGACATGTGTAGTGGTGAGTGTATGTATGTGTATAGATGTGTGTAGGCGAATAAATTTGATCGAGTTGGTTAGTGGTGTGAAAGAAATGTAGATGTGTGTGCGTAAGTGTTCGTGGATGGTGTATATAGGTGTATGTAAGGGTGTATAAGCGGCCGCGAGTGTGTGTGTTAGACTAAAGGTTTTGCGAAGGTACTGTAAGGTGGCATGTGCAAGGTGAACGAAGTTGTTTACGAGGGTCCATGTGCATGAATGAAAGCATATTTGGGTGACAGGGATTTTCTTTTAGACGTGTGTCTTTGAAACAAAGAGCGAAAGATTAAAATTTTCGAAAAGCTGAAAATCTAATACGGAATAAAAAATCCTAGAAAAGTTTCCAAGATTCCAAGATTCCAAGATGTGATTAAAAGTCAAAGAAGGTAGCAAGAGCCTAAGGAATTGGGAAACAGTCCTGGAAGAACGTGAAATAGCAAAGATGTGAGAAGGCAAAAAACGTAAACGTAAGAAATTTGATGCACTCGCGCTACCGGAGCGATGGAGAATGGCAGACGGAAAAAGGAGCGAAGAACAAAAGTAGTCGGTTTGAGAGAAGAGCTGATGCAAAGGGAAGTAAATGGTAGAAGTATGTAAGAATGGTTGTGTGTGTGAGTATTATGTAGCAGTCATATCAGTAGCGTTCAAGGTGTAGTGACAAGTGGAAGGAGAAATAAATGTGGGCAATTCAAAGGTGCAGATTAGAACAAATAGTCAAAGAGGGGGTATTTGTGTGTGAGAATAACCAGTGAGTGCGTTTGAATGTGTGTTAAAACTCTGTGTATGCGTGTTAAGTGTGCGTAATGGTGTGTCTGTGTATGTTATATGCGTGTGGCAAAGTGACAAAATGGTATGTATTTTGTGAAGCTGAGTGTTAGTGTATGTGATGGATGTGTATAAGTATGAGAGAATGGGGTATAGTGTGCATGGAATTCGATGCGAGTGGAATTTGCATGATTTGATTGCAATCTCTTGTATATATCAAATTTTTATATGCTCATGTGTCGTTTAGTTGGATGTCACTGGACTTCATCAGTGTATGTCGTTTAATGTTTGAACGTGTGTGTGAGAGGAGTGTGAGGGTGAGGATGTGTGTTTGTGTGTGTGTGTAGACACACACACACATATACATACGCACACACACACATATGCAAACGTGTATGATGATCATGATCTTGATAGACTCTCGCGTCGATAATGACGTATGAAGCCACAGTAACAAAGAATAAAATACAGTCGCTAGGACAATCGCAAGGACGATTGTTACACGTCTATACTATTCTGAAGAGCGATGAAACTATTGAAGTGGCAGGGTTTTTTCATCGTAACAGACATGTGTGACACTGCGACCAACACAATGACAACAACGGTTTTGAATAAAAAAGAAATGTAAAAGGTTTGTTAGTGAACAACCTGCATAAAGGTTTTGTTTCAAATGGATCCAGTCAACGTAGAATCTACTTAATTTCTCCATATAGTTGCAACACTGAATCTGGTGTACTTTGTGTCAAGTGCTAGACATAAAAGAATGCATGCCAATGAATATAGCGATGCATAACCCAAACAGCTTGATGCTGATGTCTCTTACCATTGCTCTCTACTTCTCATATGAAGCTTCTCTTGTCGAAGACTAACAATTCTGATAAACATCTATGTAACTCGCATACATAAACTGGAGTACACAAAATACGATTTGCAACCCGCTCTGTTATCTTAACAAGCTGCCAACTCTATAGCAGCATCAACCATCGCCAATCAGCTGATACGGATATAAATAATATGGGGTGTCACAGTTGGCCAGGACACTACCATTCAAACAAATCACTGCCAGAGATTTAAAATCCCGTTCCGAACATTGGAGTTGCCGTATTAGTGGATTGCAGAGTAATTACGTTCAAGAAATACTGAATTGTAATTGTTTGACTGCATAAATCTAGATACACAAAAATATGAGATGGTCATGGTTGGAACATCATCAATTAATCAGGGCTGACCTGAGGTTAAACAACAACGTCAACTATATCTTTAATGTTTTACTTGTTCCAGTCATTACACTGCGGCCATGCTGGGCCACCACCTTAGAAAATTATTATTCAAATGAAACAACCTCAGTACTTATTTTCTTTTAAAGCATGATACTTATTCTTTTGGTAAACACACCAACACCGGTTATCAAGCGGTACTGGGGGACAAACGCAGACACAAAGACACACAAGCACGCACGCACGCACGCACACACACACACACACACACACAACAGGCTTCTTCCAGTTTCCGTCTCTCCAATCCACTCACAGGGCTTTGGTCGACCCGAGGCTATACTAGAAGACTATTTCCCAAAGTATCACGCAGTGGGACTGAACCTGGAACCATGCAGTTGGGAAGAAAATTTCTTACGACACAGCCCCGCCTGCGCCTATATATGTTTAATATTTAATGTCTCTATATAATTTTTTTGGTCATGCATCAGGTGTCTTTACTAATGAAATTCCTTAAAAAAAAATCACTAAGACTTTGTGTAACATTAAGATTTCAGTTCTTTGTTGGAAGATTTCTGCTGTACTCTTTCACCACAACTTTCTCTCACTCTTACTTCCTGTTTCTGTTGTGCCTGTAATTCAAAGGGTCAGCCTTGTCACACTGTGTCACACTGAATATCCCGAGAACTACGTTGAGGGTACACGTGTCTGTGGAGTACTCAGCCACTTGCACGTTAATTTCACGAGCAGGCTGTTCCGTTGATCGGATCAACTGGAACCCTCGATGTCGTAAGCGACGGAGTGCCAACAACAAGAAGCTGTACAGGTATATCTTTTATCGACCCCGAAATAAATAAAAGACAAATTTGATCTCATCTGAAATTGAACTAAAAGTGCGGACATCGAAAACAAACATGGTGATACCAACTATCCAACACTCTAACGACTCTCCCAATTCGCCAGCATTAGAAGCAATTAAAAAAAATCCCTCAAACACAAAAAAACACAAAAAATAGAAACACAAAGATTACAACCTAATATGGTTTATTGTTTGTGTGTTTGTTGCTCTTGTTCTTGTTTTGTCTCTGATTTATTCTCCTTATTTTCATCTCAGTAACTCGCAATCTTTTTATTAAGCTTCAATGGTACACAGCTGGACCGACGTACACATGATTTATAACGGCCATGTTTTGTAAGGTTCCTTTCCTCTGTCTTTTTTCTCGATACTGACAGCTGATATCGTCTGCCAACTCTGCTTACCCGGACTTGGTCCGTTCAACATAAATTATATTTCTGAATTGCACTTGTTTGGCAAGAAATTTGATCAAGGATCATGAGTGTGTTGTGTGTGTGTATGTGCAAGAAATTTGATCCAGGATTATGCGTGGTGTGTGTGTGTGCGTGCGTGCATGTGTGTATATGTGTGTGCATGTGTTTGTATGTGCATGCATGTGTGTGTATGTGCGCGTGTGTGTGTATTTGTGTCTGTCTTGACTCAAACAACTGAATTCTGGCAGACATTGTAGACATTAAAACAATACGCACACACACTCACGCGCACACACATACATGCGCGCGCACACACACACACACACACACACACACACACATACACACACGCACTAGATACACACACGTATGATAAAAATACATTTCAAAGTCGGATTCAAATAAATATGCACTTTCTTCACTCATGCGCATGTACACACGCAGACTCTTGCACATATACATCCATTTTCATATACATACATCGCCATATAGGCACAGTCGTACAGACACACGTACGATTAAATATTAAACCGAAAAAAAAAAGTAAAACAAAATAAATATGAAAAATAAGGAGACCAACATTCCCCACCATCCAGTAAGGAACCA
>NC_068984.1:100981361-100984292 GCF_001194135.2 Octopus bimaculoides | reverse complement strand
GGCAGCTGATGAAAGAGATGTTTCTATGTGGCTTGCTTGTTTGTTGTACCTTGTTTATCATTTTGTCCATGTTCTTTTGCCACGTCATGTACCCAGTTATGTATCTATATGTACATGTAGATGAAGGTATGTACATACATGTACATATATATGCATATACTCATATATTGTTTGTATCACGACAGAACGCACGCGTTAACCTTTATACAGTAAGTTTTTACTATTTTTCTAACGCGACTCTCTCTATCTCTATATCTATCTCCCCCTCTCATTCTTCCCTCTACTGTTCTTCGCCTCTACCTGTCACTACTATCTCTCTCTCTATCTATTTCTTGTTACTCGTCCTTCGCCTCTCACCGTTACCACTACTATATATATATATATATATCTCTACCTCTCGTTGCTCACTTTTATTCTACTTCCTCTCTCTCTTTCCCTCTGCTACTCTTTCTCTTCACACAGCCTTGGTCACGTGCGTCCGGCTGCTATTTCTTTTCGTTCTTGGATTCCCCAAGCTCGCACGTACTTCTTTGCCCCTCCTGTTCGTGCTTCACAGCGTTCAATACATACACACTTCACGTCTGGCTGTACAGCCTTTTTGCTTGTTTGTTTATTCACCGTTTCGTTTTCCTGTCTTGTTTTCCGTCCGCCACTACCCTCCACGAAAATAATTTAATTTGTGTTCGTGGGAAGAACCATTTCAACGATGCGTACTGCCTTATTTCTTCGAAACGCCGGTGTTTTAATGGTGGCAGCTGATGAAAGAGATGTTTCTATGTGGCTTGCTTGTTTGTTGTACCTTGTTTATCATTTTATCATTTTGTCCATGTTCAGGTGCTTACAATTGTCAGGTATTACCTCTAACATTTACTTTACCTACGTGATTCACGTTGTCCATCTGATTGGTCTTTACATACCCACGACAACTATATATATATATATATATATATATATATATGCACATGTATACGTACGTGTGCATGTATTCACACACACTGTTGTTTACAAGGTACTCGGTTTATACGGTTTCCCTTTAGGGGTTGCGATTTTTTTTTTATATTTCACTTATACAGATGTCATTATCTATATATCTATCTATCGAACAGAATACATGCATACATATATGTGTGTGTGTGTAAAGGTGCTTGGCCCAGTGGTTAGAACGTCGAAGTTATGACCGTGAGGTTGTGAGTTCGATTCCCGGACCGGGCTGCGTGTTGTGTTCTTGAGCAAGACACTTTATTTCACCTTGCTCTAGCTCACTCAGCTGTAGAAAAGCTGTTTCTGCCTTAGTAAACGTCACTAGCATGAATATTGTTCTAACCTATCTCCAGCAGCCAAGAAACAAAATTTATGCCTGTCTCTCTCTCTCTCTCTCTCTCTCTCTCTATATATATATATATATATATATTAATAGTAATAGTATGGAAACAAAAGAATGAATGAGACCTCGATACTATGTAAATAGAGGAATTTATCTGTAATATAATATGTGACAATTATTCGGTTGCCATAATAAAACTTCGAGTTTTGGATGTCGGGGCGGAAATCTGCTCCGGCATCTTGTCAGTTATTAAGACAAACAAAAATGCGATGAAAATGACCGTTAAATAAAGGGAAAAAATCTCTAAGGGAAGAAAGTAAAAAAGACTCATAGAATTCGTGTATGCGCGCATGTACATACATACACATACGTGCACGCACACCCACGTACATGTGCCTATATGCATATGTTCACTCACACTCGCGTGAAACACATGCATGCACACTCACACACACGCCTATGTGTGCACATATGTATGCAACCATACACATGTACACATATACATATCCGCACACACGCACACACACACACACACACACACACACGTACACATACCCATACACGCACAGTTATATTCATATAGACGTCTAAATACGCATATGCTATATATGCGTATGCTCACTCGCACTCGCGTGAAACACATGCATGCGCACCCACACACACACACACACACCTATATGTACACATATATATGCAACCATACACATGTACACATATACATACACACACACACACACACGTATATATACCCATATACTCATCTATATACGCACATGCACAAAAAAATGCAGGGTGAAAGGTGATATACTGAAAAATATGTAAAGATATATAAAACAATAAAAATATATAAAAATATATATAAAAATATGTAAATATATATATATATATATCTTCTTTGCCCCTCCTGTTCGTGCTTAACAGCGTTCAATACATACGCACTTCACGTCTGGCTGTACAGGCTTTTTGCTTGTTTGTTTATTCACCGTTTCGTTTTCCTGTCTTGTTTTCCGTCCGACTCTACCTGTCACTACTATCTCTCTCTCTCTCTCTCTCTCTCTCTCTCTCTCTCTCTCTCTCTCTTGTTACTCGTCCTTCGCCTCTCACCGTTACCACTACTATCTCTCTCTCTCTCTACCTCTCGTTGCTCACTTTTATTCTACTTCCTGCCCTTCTTTTCCCTCTGCTACTCTTTCTATTTACACAGCCTTGGTCACGTGTGTCTGGCTGCTACTTCTTTTCGTTCTTGGACTCCCCAAGCTCGCACGTACTTCTTTGCCCCTCCTGTTCGTGCTTCACAGCGTTCAATACATACACACTTCACGTCTGGCTGTACAGCATTTTTGCTTGTTTGTTTATTCACCGTTTCGTTTTCCTGTCTTGTTTTCCGTCCGCCACTACCCTCCACGAAAATAATTTAATTTGTGTTCGTGGGAAGAACCATTTCAACGATGTGTACTGCTTTAATTCTTCGAAACGCCGGTGTTTTAATGGTGGCAGCTGATGAAGGAGATGTTTCTATGTGGCTTGCTTGTTTGTTGTACCTCGTTTATCATTTTGTCCATGTTCTTTTGCCACATCATGTACCCAGTTATGTATCTATATGTACA
>NC_068984.1:100980434-100981297 GCF_001194135.2 Octopus bimaculoides | reverse complement strand
CCATATGTGGACATGATCCGAAAAGTTCAGTTCTTGAATTTAGACATGTAGAGGAGTCTAAGCTGCTTTTCCAGATGAGCCACCTTTCCATATCACAAAGACCGCACTTTCCACTACCGTTGGTGTAAAGCTTACTCTAGGCTAAGATCTTCCAATGGATTATTTGGTTGTATTTCTTTTTCCCCAGTGTCTGAAGCTCAAGGTGTGATTGTTGAACCTGGCTTTAAAATTCCCCTCTGTGAGACCCATATATTTCTCTGATGAAACCACGTCCTTAGTGGTTGTAGAGTCTACGGTGGCTTCATACATGATGGTCTCGGACATGTAAGCTCCATTTAGCGGGCACATATTTTTATTCCTGCATGAAAAACTCGTTTCATTTTGTTGTTTTTGTGTGTTGTGTGCGATTATATTTTAAAATTAGTAGTTGAGCTAAAACTGATTTTTAGTTTATGTCTATTGAAGAGCTTTCTGTAACTATGATTGATTGGAAAATGTCTATCTATAAGTGATGAGAAATATTTACCTATATTAAAGATCACTTCGGGGGAGTAAGGGGTTGTGAACTAGATAGTTTTCATATTCCTATGTTTACTTTTCTTTACTATTAGACTGGTAACAGGTGTATAGGTTAGTTCCTCGTTCAATCCACTATCTTTTAGAGCATTATTATATACTGGGACAACACTATTAAAAATGTCCCTGTCGGAGGAGAGGCTAGAAATTCTTTTGCTAATATTCTTATATGTATATATATATATATTCTTTCCTTTCCTGAACGTCCAATAACACTGTACTTATTCCACGTCCTCGCGTTGTTGTTTTTTCGTGTTTTTTCTTGTTTGTTCATGCTTGGATTGAAT
>NC_068984.1:100970243-100977743 GCF_001194135.2 Octopus bimaculoides | reverse complement strand
GTTAAGTATCCGGGCCTTCTGCTTAGAGTAGAAAAGGATATGTTAAGTATTCCAGCAATAGCGGCTGAGGTACATCTTCCAGTGTATTATACCCAGTACTAAAATGTTGATTGTTTTCATCTCATATAAATATATATTGGATTTTCATATTGCATTAAATATCTGTACGTTCTACACATTGGTTATATCACATATCGTTTACATGAAATTATGGGATATCACTATCGTCACTTCCGTTTACTTTCATTATTTTTAGGACAATTTATTTACACTTTTTACGACCGTAAACTGCATGTTAACCGAAATGAGAGCAGGTGTTATCCGCTAGGTAAACAAAGTGCTAAAATCTGGAGGCGGCGCAGAAATCCCAAACAACTTAAATACAATATCTGAAGCCAACTAAAAATATGAAATCACAGAATTTAAGCGAGTAGGAGAGGTCGTTTTCGGAACAGGGCAGGATGGAAGATATGTTTGAGGTGGTGCTGGGAAAATGACAGGGTCGTTTTGTCTCATAATATGGCGTGAAATAGTTAAAAATTTGCCAGTTAGCAGATTATTACAGGTAATATTATGCATGATCTTTTCTACCATAGGCACAAGGCTTAAAATTTCGAGGTAGGAGAATAGTCGATTATATTCACCTTACCCGAAATGGAACTTATTTTATTTACTCTGAAAGGATGAAAGGCAAAGTCAACCTCGACGGAATTTGAACTCAAAATGTAAAGACGGATGAAATGCCGTTAAGCATTTTGTCCGGCGTGTTAACGATTCTTATTTCTTTATTGCCCACAAGGGGCTAAACATAGAGGAACAAACAAGGACAGACAAAGGGATTAAGTCGATTACGTCGACCCCAGTACGTAACCGGTACTTAATTTATCGACCCCGAAAGGATGAAAGGCAAAGTCGATCTCGGCGGAATTTGAACTCAGAACGTAACGGCAGATGAAATACTGCTAAGCATTTCGCCCGGCGTGTTAACGATTCTGCCAGCTCGCCACCTTAGGCAATAAGCATAATGATTTCAAATTTTAGCACAAGACCAATAATTTCGAGGAAGGGGCTAAGTCGATTAGTTCAACTCTGTGCTCAACTGGTATTTATTTTACCGACCCGAAAGGGTAAAAGGCAAAGTCGACTTCGGTTGCATTTGAACTCAGAACATAAAGACAAACCAAATGCTGCTAAATATTTTGCTCGGCGTGCTAACGATTCTTCTAGTTTACCGACAATTTAATTATAATTAACCATAGCCTTGTTTAAACCAACTTCGTTTCCGTTTTCCAGTTGGTTTAAACAAGGCTATGGTTGAAAGTTGTAGCTGGGAGAAGAAGACGCATATTGTAGAGATAAATGAAAGGAGGATACTGTAAGGTTGGGAAAAGGGGGCATAGGACTGAGAGAAGGGAACGAATATTGTAGGATTCTGAAAAGAGACGTGCATTTTATGTCTGCCTGGGTGGAGCTCCATATATGTAGTGAATAAAAAATACTCGATTAGCTGGAATTTTCCATGCAATTAGTTGACAAAAACTCCCTCAAGAGATTTTAAAATCTGAAATCAACCGTCAAGGTAGGTAACTCCAGTAAGGTACTGCATTTGAAAATTTGAGAAACTAATGATGACCTTGATGGAAGCAAGCTTTTTTTTAAAGCCAACGGACAACCAACATATTTCGGTCTTAATGGATCTCCTCAACCAGTATTAGTTGGTGGTGGTGTTGTAGTTGTGTGACAGTTTTACTGCACATAGCCAAAATCACAAAATGCCGTCCATACACATGTTTTCCCTGTTATCTGCTTTGGCGAGGTCTGCCAGAATTATAGCGAATTCTTCAAATAGTACTGCCTTTTTATCCTTTAGTTAGTATCAGTGAATATAGTAGCGAGTATTCTACTACGGATGCCAACAGTACTACAACATCTGTGAGCGAAGACAATTTGGATTTTTTTAAAACGGGGGCCACACTTTTCATGAACGAAACACTTTGAAACTTGGAACACTGGTAGAATGTGTCATATAAAACATCTTTTTCTCTTAGTCTTCTTAAAAAAAAAGAAATCCATAAATTATTCCATGTTAAAGTTGTCGTATTTCTGTAATTTCAACCAATCACTGACGTCCATTCAGCCGATATACATTAAGTGCCGACTACATAAACAAACGATTCTGAAACAATTAATCCTAACCCTAACCCTAACTCTAACCCTAACCCTAACCCTAGGGTTAGGGTTAGGGTTAGGGTTAGGGTTAAAGCAAATTTAAAATGAAAAAAGCAAATAAAACGAAGAATCGTTTGTTTATGTAGTCGGCACTTAATGTATATCGGCTGAATGGACGTCAGTGATTGGTTGAAATTATCGAAATAAGACAATTTTTTACATGAAATAAATTCGAATATAAAAATATTTTTCTATTCTATAACACAAAATAGATAAGTATACGAAGTTTGAAAGTCTTTCGGTACCAAAAACACTACGTAAAACATTAATGAAAAATGTGGCCCCCGTTTTAAAAAAGATCCGACAATTTAAATATTCTTCTCCAATCACTTCATCTTTGCATTTATAACAAGATGTACTCCGATGCTATGGAGATTCTTCTGCTGCAATGAAGTATGTCCAAGCTTATGTGCCTTTATACATACAGAGGACTATATATGCATGATGTTACATAGGCGCATCGTTACATAAGCACACATACACATAATCATAGACTGGGCACACACACCCACACATCCACACCCACACACGCACGCATACACACACTCAGATATTCTTGTGTTGATAAGGTAATTAGAATAAACAATAACAAGACGTCTCTCGCAGACAAAGGGGGCATCTGTTGGCAACAACAATAACAACAACTACATCCTCCTTCTCTTCCTCCTCTCCTCCTCCTCCTCCTCCTCCTCATCGTCATCATCATCACCATCATCATCATCATCATCATCATCATCATCATCATCATCAACAACAACAACAACAGCACTGACAACAGTAAACAAGTATAACTCCATTAAAAAATATAGTTAACAAAATCAACAGCTTTGTGAAGTACACTCTTTTATAACGTTAACAGGAACGAAGACAAAAGAAGCATCCATTGTATCGACAATATAAACCACCACCACCACCACCACCACCACCACTACCTCAAAAACAACAACAGCAACAGCAGTAGCAGCAGCAGCAGCAGCAGCAGCAGCAGCAGAAACTATCGTAACAATAAAAATAGTATTGCAAGCAAAATAACATAAAATTATATCTGTTATCTTTAAAGGTTTACTCGAACAGCCTTTAAAGGTTTACTCGAACAAATCGAGCCTAGTACTTATTTTTAAAGTCTGGTATTTATTCTATCGTTATCTTCTGACGAACCGTTAAGTTACAGGTGACCTAGACAAAGCAACACCGGTTTTTAAGAGAGAAGACAAACACAAAGGCACACACGCATGCATATACATATACAAATACACAACGGGCTTCCATACAGTTTCTGTCTATTAAATTCATTCATATCTTATTGATCGATGAGAGGACACTTACCAAAAGTGCCGCGTAATGGGACTGAACCCGAAACCATGTGACTGCGAAGCAAATGTTTTACCACACAACCTTGTCTGCGCCGAATTTAATAAAAAGAGAAAAAGTTTTGCAACATTTGCAAAAAGAAACCCGTGCCACAACAATAACAACAACAACAACAACAAAAGCACTCTAACTATGAAAGGAAATAAACAGCCAAAAAATAATATTTCAGTTAAACACAAGAAAAATAGACAGAACAAAATCTGCAAATCCAAAAAAAATAACAAAAAAAATACAAATGGAAAACAAGAACAGCTGTATTAACACAACAACAGCAAATAAAACAAAACAAAATAAAAGACCACTATCGTAACAACAATAACAACTACTGCGATAATAAAAGCAGTAACAACAACAATAACAACAAGTACAAGATCAACAAAAAAAAAAACAATAACTTCAACGGTAACAATGGATTAGAATTAAAACAAGAATATAAAAAAACTAAATAACTATAACTAAAACCGCAATGATAATAACAAAACAATAAAGATAAAAAGACAAAACGAGCTAAAAATCATAGCAAAAAACATCAATTACAAAACGAAAATATTACTAATAAATACAAAGGAAAATCATAGCAGCATTTTTAACAACAAAAATATTAAGAAAAAACAGCGAAGATAATCGCAAAAACAATAGCAATGATAACCACGGAGACAAAAGCAATATTATCAACAGTAATGATAAGAGGTAAAAGAAAAAAACTGCAGCAAGTGTAGCAAACTGACGTTAAAAGTAATAGCTAAACAATAGCAACAATGACGTTAAAAGTAATAGCTAAACAATAGCAACAATGACGTTAAAAATTATAGCAACTGCAACGTTAAAAATTATACAAACAGCAAAAGCAGTAATAACGTTAAAAATAATGGCAAAATAATAATAGCAACAATAACATTGAAAATTATAGCAACAACAAAAGTAGCAATAGAGTTAAAATAGTAGCAACAGAAATAGCAACAATAACGTTAAAAACTAATAACACTAATAATAATAAATACGCAACAATAATTCTTTCTATTATAGGCGTAAACCCTGAAATTTTTTAGGGAATGTGGGTGGGAGGGGGTAGTTGATTACATCGGCTCCAGTGCTGGACTGGTACTTATTTTACCGACCCCCGAAGGATGACCTCGGTGGAATTTGAGTTCGATGTAAAAATGGACGAAATGCTGCTAAGCATTTTGTCCCGACATACTAACGATCCTGCCTTCGCCCACAGAACTCAAATGGTGCTTATTTTATTGACCCCCGAAAGAATAAAAGGCAGAGTCGACCTCGGCGGAATTTGAACGCAGAACATAAACGAATGAAATGACGCCAAACATTTTGCCCGGCCGCTCGCTACCATTGCAACAATGACAATAATAGCAATAACACTGACAGTAGCAAAAACATCGAATCTATTAACAACAGAAAACATGGACGACAAGAAGAGCAACAAGAACGACAAAATAAACAATAACGTAAAGAATCTTTTCTACTCTAGGCACAAGGCCCGAAGTTTTTGGGGGAAGGGGGCCAGTCGATTTGATCAACCCCAGTACGCAACTGGTACTTTATTTATCGACCCCGAAAGGATGAAAGGCAAAGTCGAGCTCGGCGGAATTTGAACTCAAAACGTAAAGACAGACGAACTTGACAAAGAATAATTAAATGACTAATGTTGCCGTTGTAAACTACTACTACTACTACTACTACTACTACTGCTGCTGCTGCTGCTGCTGTTACTACTTCTAGTACAAGGATTAACGGTGACGAAACGGTTGTCTGGCTTCTAACAGTTTAGAAGGACGCTGCCATGAGCAAAACACAAGTTTCTCTTGAAGACAAACCTTGTTTAGAGCGTCCGGTGACCTCCCAAATGAATGAAAACATCATAAAAATTCATGAACTGATATTGGAGGACCATCACTGAACAATTGATGAACTTGATATGACTGGTGTGTCCTGGAGCTCCTGCCAACGAATTTTGAGCGAGGAATTGCGAATGAAAAGAGTTGCAGCAAAATTTGTGCCTCGCTTACTCATGGAAGAACAAAAGCGGTCACGGCTGAAAGCATGTCCTGAACTGAAAGAACAGTTGGAAATTGTTCCGAACCTTTTTTTCGAAGGTTATCACAGGTGACGAAAGCTGGTGCTACGGAATTTGCAGATGTGGAAGAGGTGAAGAAAAAACCGACGGAGGCATTAAAAAGCATCACTTCGCAAGAATTCCAGCACTACTTCGAATAGTGGAAAATGTCCCTGGACCGAGGCATTGCTTCAGATGTGGAGAATACTTTGAAGGCGATAAAATAATATTGCAAAATTCTGGTTTCTTTTGGGTTCCCCCTCGTGCAATTCCTAATATTTAATTATAAAAATATAATAGATTTTTTTAAAACATCGAGTAGCTATGATAGACCACCCGAGTAAAATCGGAATTAAAGGAGTCCATAGGAATTAAAGGAGTGGTCGAGAACCACTGCTTTAGTAGAAAGAATTAATGTGGTTGTTGATGTTGCTACTGCTGGTCGTGTGGTGCTACAGCCGTACTTGTCCACGTGACTCAGATTTTGCAGTGGATCTGATTCTAACAGGCGTAAACCTTGTCCTGTACCCAGATATGCACCTATACATACAGGTGGATGTCGGTACGCACATACCTGCACGTATATATGCATATACTCATTTACTATTTGTTTTTATATATATCTATATATATATATATATAAATACAAAATGGGTCAAGAATGCAAAACATCCAAACAGTTAGGTGATACAAGAAAGGGACAACAAAACATCCAGATAGATGATACAAATAAAACAAGGACGGATTATTCGGAGTTTTCTTTCCTCAGTCGAGTTCCAGATTAGGAGCAAAACAGCGCCCTTCTTTCGTTTGTATGTGTGTGTGTGTGTGTGTGTGTGTATGTGTGTGTGTGTGTGTGTGTGTGTATACGAGGTCTGATCAATAAGTATCCGGACTTTTGCCATAGCAACGAAACTGAAGCACACACAATAAATTGCTTGGCACAGATTGACCTTGAACTCTGCTGTGCATGCACACTAAGTTTTGCTTGAAAGGAAGGTGTGTAGCGCGTGAACGTCACATCGACCATGACAGAGAAAGTTGTCATGGTGATACCTGCTCAGAGGCCTACGCAAAGTTGCAGAAAGTGTATATATATTTAGCGGCGTACGTACACTTTGGTATCTTATATGTAAGTATATATTTATCTAAATCTTGTACGATTCTATTCTCTTGTTCTTTTACTCTTTCCTTCTATCAGTGTTCCCCCGCTCTCACATTTCATTGTCTTCTCTTCATGCTCACTTTCTCTCCTCTTTTCACTTCACTGTGTCCCTGTCATTTTTTCTCGCCCCTCCTTGATTCTTCTGTCCCTCTGCCTCTACTTTTCTCTCTTTTCTCCCCACGGGGCCGGTGTTCGGACAAGCCCGACCCTTTTTGGTTCGGCCGTTGTCCATGCAACATCTATATTCTTCTCTGTGTCTATGAAATCTTGTATCCCTGCCGTAAGGCTTTATTTCCACACCCGCCAGCTTCATTTAATTCGTCCTTAGTCAAAAGACACCTGTTGTTATGTCCTGTTATTTGTATTTGTGTAACTTTCTCCGTTTTCTCCGTCCTTGTTTACGTATACATTCGCTGCTTTTTTCCAAGGAATCTAATGCTCTTAGTTTAGTTTTTCCTTGGGGCTGGCCAGATTGGATCAATCTCGAGTATAACCAGCCGAAATTGCAAAGATAATCTGGAACTCGACTGAGGAAAGAAAACTCCGAATGACCCGTCCTTGTTTTCTTTGTATAGTCTATCTGGATGTTTTGTTGTCCCTTTCTTGTATCACCTAACTGTCTGGATGCTTTGCGTTCTTGTCCCATTTTGTGTGTGCATAT
>NC_068984.1:100968538-100969501 GCF_001194135.2 Octopus bimaculoides | reverse complement strand
ATATATATATATATAGATATGTATATATATGTATCTTTGCATACATGTACACATGTATATATGTTTGCATGAGAGAGAGAGAGAGAAGGAAAGAGATGGAAAGAAATAAACTGATAGACAGAGATAGACAGAAAGAAATATCGACACAGACGGAGACTGTTGCAATGGTGCAAGAACGAAATGGGCAGAATATGTGTTTAACAATAAAGCCTCTCTTTCTCCTCGTTTAATGTAACACTATATGACATAAGCGCGTGTGTATATGTGCATGTGTATGTGTGTGTGTACATGCGTGTATGAGTGCGCGCGCGCGCGTGTGTACACGCATTTGTTGGGTATCTAACTTTCATATCTAGGTCATTCCAATAACTAATCGCAGAATAGATCCCTTTATCAAAGTCGACTGACAGCCAAGCAAGCGTTCATATTTTAAATGCCACAGCGCCACCTGTGCTTTTATTATGTAGATATCTCTAGAAAATTGAAGACAATGGTAATAACTTGTGCATCGACCTCTTTTAAGCGTTTCCAGCTCTAACATATCGGTCAAGACACATATGGTATCATACAGCATCAACATTGTGCATCCAAAACTAGAGTCAACATAAATACATGCAATAACACACATTTTTAAGTGGGAGAGTATAGTTAATCATATTGACTGGAGGATATGACTAGTACTTTATTCTATCGACTCGGGAGGAAGAATTCGGAAGTCGATGTCGGCAGGATTCGAGCAGTAAGGTATTTCGTCTGCTTCTATACAGATTTTGCCGTTCTGCTGCTCTCACGGTGTATCCAGTATCGAGAACTCGAAAGAGGATATCACTCATCCACAGAATTAATAGAAACAATGAATGGTGGTCTACTTTGTAAAAAGTTTTTGTAGCATCTATCTATCTATCTATCTATCTATCTATCTATCTATCTATCTATATATATATATATATATATATATATATA
>NC_068984.1:100965710-100968092 GCF_001194135.2 Octopus bimaculoides | reverse complement strand
ATATATACATACATACATATTTATATGTATAATGGCGAAGGAATTGTTATGACTAATAGTAAAGCCAGACAAAGAATATTTTCGGCGTGTAATTGACTATATTGTTATAGGTGAAAACGAAAGTCATTACGTCACCAAAGTTGACTGACACTGTAATTTCAAGATCTTTGCCTCTGCAAATTCATTGGTCATTGTAAGCAGACGTGACATCATAGACTACAACTATAAAGGTGAAACGCTAAGAAAAAAGTTTGACGTTTTGTAATTCACTTGAACCTTGATGAGAGCAACTTTCGCCGAAATATATTGCTTTGTAGAAGAATACTTTCCTTGACTTGAATGCGAGTGCAACAGACATACTTCATTTAATGCAAACAATGAATTTGCACCGAACGCCTTTCTTTTACCAAGTTTTCAGTATTTCTGCTATACCGTGTTTCGATATAACAATTCTTTAATGTTTAAGTGCACGCACGGACGCGCGCACACACAAACACACACACATGTACACACACACATGTACACACATATAGACACACACACGCACGCATACACATACATACACAGATATAAAAATACAAGAAATGTTTCTTGCACAAGTTTACTAGGTCGCTCTGCAGGGTAATAATAATAATAAACCTTTCTACTATTGCACAAGGCACGAAATTTGAGGGAGAAGGATAGTCGATTACATCAATTCCAGTGTTCAACTGGTACTTATTTATCGACCCAGAAAAGATGAAGGCAAAGAGGACCTTGGCGGAATTTGAACTCAGAATGTAAAGACGGACGTAGTGTCAATAATGATAGATATTGAGAGTAATAAAATAAATACCAGACTGCATAACCAAGCACTAGCGTCGATATGATCGATTGAAACTCATGAATGCAATGCCCCAGCTTGACCGTAGACCGGTGACTGAAACAAGTGACAGCGCGTAGGTATAGAGATGAATGAAGTTAGAGAGAAAGATGAAAGATGAGGAGAAAATACGAAGAGAAAGATAAAGGCAGCGAGAGAGATTTAGTGAAATACAAAGGCGGAGGTGGAGAGATGAGAAGCAGTAAGGAAGAGGTAAGGTAAGGTTAAGGTTGCGAAGGAGGATGATAAAATAAGAGCTACAAAGAAAATGAAAGCGAAAGTAAAAGTAAAGGAACAGAAGTGGCTGAACAGCGAATGAAACAAGATACCATTATATTTCTGATGATTAACATTATTGACGGATTGGCCGGGGTTTTGGATGTGGTGAGGGGATTGACAAAAGAACAATGGTATTTGGCATGAATTCAAAGTATGTCCTGTGACCACTACTTGAACCATTCTGATGGCAATAGCCATATGTTGAAATCATATATCCGCCTCTGTAGGCATTTCAAGGAATATATAGAAATAAAAAAAATAATATTGTAACGGCATTCATCACGCATTCAAGAAATGTACTCCCTCTGTCTCTCTCGCAATCTTTGTTTACCTCACCTCTCTCTTTATACACAGACACAGACACAGACACACACAAATATATACATATATATATATACATATATATATATACATACATACACATACAATACACACATATATACGCGCGCACACATCTGTGTGTGTGTGTGTGTGTGTGTGTGTGTGTGTGTGTGTGTGTGTGCCTGTGTATAGAAAGAGAATGATGTGCACAAATGTAATTCCAGATCTGTGTTATGTAGCCTTACAGACATTCATAAAACACACACAAACACACATGTCAAAGTGCAACAATTACGACAGGGATTGTGCTCCTTGTCTGTGTGGTGGGTGGTAATCTTGGAACGACTGGATTCTTGACTGGTCCTATTTAAAGGCCCTTCTGCATTAAGAGGATTGTATTAATTATCTATTTATCTATACCGAGACTTCTCATCTTCCGGCAACTTTTTTCCTCGTCCTTTCCATTTTCTCTTCCATGGTCTGATTTCATGTAAAGTCCCACATAAAGTGCAACCTTCTTTTGCATTCTCCTCTCATCTGAAGTTCCTGTGGCAGATAATAATAATAATAATAATAATAATAATAATAATACTAAACGAACTATGTAAAATAGACAGGAAAACAAGAAAAATAATGACAGGATATAGGATGCACCACCCAAAATCTGACATAGAAAGGCTATATATACAACGCACAGAAGGTGGCAGGGGTCTTATACAGCTAGAAAACTATTATAAAATAACCACCATAGGACTGCAAAAATACCTACTCCAGAAGCAAGGGAAGCTAATACAAATAGCCACAAAACACGAGCAAAACAAAAAACTGTTTTCAGTATTTAAGGAAGCTGACAAATACAAACAAGAAATCAATCTACCTAACAAATACGAAGAAGAAGAAGAAGAAGAAACAACAAAAGC
>NC_068984.1:100961909-100963507 GCF_001194135.2 Octopus bimaculoides | reverse complement strand
CAAATATAAAATATACAAGAATAAGGGCAGGGAATCGTCAATTAATAATAGAATTAATAATTAACAATTTTGCCAAGTAGTTCAGTATGAAAAAACCTTTATCGGTAAAATCATTTATCATCATAAATATACAGGGATTAGCATTGAGTTGCTTCTCCAACATACTGAAAATTTAGAAATAGCAGTCAAAGAACTACTGATTCTAAACTACAAATTTTTCTCTAAATGGATGGCGATATTTATGGCACACATAGAACAAAAAACCGGAGGGGAAAGCATAAACAAAACAAGTCTTTAGTTAATCGGATACGATCGTTTCATGGTTAAGAGAATGAAAAATCCCTATTCCAATCCTTAGTCCGATATTCTGATAAATTTGAAAGTCTCTCTCTCTCTCTATATATATATATAAATCTCAATGTTGCTAATTTAGAGAATTTAGACGCGGTCGATATTTTCTTATGAAATAAATGTATTTCCTTGCTAATGCGTTCATTTTGGCTAGCATTGTCTTTGAATTTGTATAGTGGAAATGTTGTGAATTTGGGAAATTTGTTGGATGCACATTCATCGATGTGCTGGCTGAGAGGTATTTTCCTGTATTCCGGAATCCTAATTTGAGATTTGTGCACAGCCATCCTCTGGCGTAAGCTGTTTTTTGTGTGTCCAATATATATATTGGCGTTTACATCCTGAGCATATAATTAAGTAAATCAAGTTCTCCGGTGCACATGTAAAATTAGCTTTTATTGGTGAAATTATCGCCTTGTTCTAATCGGTGTTCTGATCCTTCTATTATGTTGATACAAATCTCACAGTTGGGTCTCCTGCATTTTTTTTTACTGTCTACTTAGTGGTTATTGTAGAGTGTAATTTGGCCTGAGTTAAAATCTTTTTCATTGATTTTGGTTGTCTCTTACTTTTGATAATTTTGTTTGTTTTGAGGATTTGATTCATCTTTGGGTCTCTCTTGAGTAGAGTTGTGCTGTAGAATATAGTGTTGAATGCCTCATTATTATGTGGGTTGTGTGTAGAAATGTAAGGCAGGGTTTTCAACTTTTCTTCTTTCTTTTGTCTTGGTTGTCTAAGTTCTTGTGTATTTAATTTAAGTACTCAATGGAGCGTATTGTTGTTTAAGAGTTGTGGGTAATTCCTATTGTTGAGTGTGGTTTTCAGTTCCTGGATTCGTGTGTAACTGGTGTTTGCGTCTGATACTATTGCGCATAATTCTTTTGGCTAAACTAAAGGGGATATTTATCCTGGTGTGTTTCGGGTGACAAGAATCAAATGGCAGGTACTGTTTCGAGTCCGTGGGTTTGTAACAGATATCTATCTCTATATTGTTCCCGACTTTCTTAATAAAGATATCTAAAAACGGTAGTTGTTCCTGGTTGTACTCTATCGTAAATTGGAGGTTTTCATTCATTCCATCTAGAAGTGTTTGGAATTCGTTAAGTTTTCCTATAGTTTCATTTCAGAGGATGAAGCAGTCATCGGGAAATCTTTTCCAGTTGTTTTGAATATAGGTGGAAAAGGAGCTTCCATATTTCTTGAGTGTTCTCTGCTGATTGCTGAATATTCCCGCCACACGCACGCAC
>NC_068984.1:100957010-100960939 GCF_001194135.2 Octopus bimaculoides | reverse complement strand
TATATATATATATATATACATATTCGAGGGTGCTTGAAAAGTTTTGAGCCTTGAAGTTTTGTACCTTCATCAAAATTCTTATACCATGTTTTTTTTTTGAGGCTCAAGACTTTTCATACACCTCTCGTATATGTATAGTATGATTTCTCTTAGCTACAAAGATTCTAAAATGCAAGTTAATAAAAGAGATTGCGTTATTCCTGTTGATTTGTGATTCATATATACACGCACACACATATGCGCGCGCGTGTTTGTGTGAAATGATTGTATGTGCATGTCCGAGCCTGCGGGGGGAAGGGGTGAACAATGGCGTTTTTCACTTTTTCTGCCAATCAAAACTTTACAGACAAAGTATTGGTCAAACAAGACTTCTTGAGAAGACTTTTATCCATTAGACGACCCTTGCCTAGAGCACTGTGCTGTGCAGAGGGGTCGAAACCGAACTAACATAAATGCGGAGCGAGTTTCTTATCTACCTAACCATAAATATGATCAAATATATGTAATGCATTGCAGTTTATTTCTTAGTATTTCTCTCTGACGGGGTCTTTGCTTGGTTCCGTTACGTAGAGACCAACTTTATTTTAAGGCGCCCTTCTGACAAATAAAGAAAACATTGTGAGTGTTGTCTTGCTGTTGTTTGTTTGTTTATGTTGGCAGCTGAGAAGTGACTGCCAGCTTGGAAGGAAGAGATAACACTTCACACACGCGCACAAACACACACACACACACACACACACACACACACACACACACACACACACACACACACACACACACACACACACACACACACACACACACACACACACACACACACACACATAACAAACACGCGCACACACGTATATACACACACGTATATACACACACGTATATACACACACACGTATACACATACACACTGACTCACTGACACACTCTGCATTCGCACATACGCACGCACATGCACATCCTTACACAAACACATGCACAGTCACAGCCACACACACACACACACACACACATACACACTTAAATACATACACGCACACACTCAAATATATTTGAACTAAGTAGGTTTTGATGCGAATGCACTCACTCCTCCATACTCACACACACACACACACACACACACACACACACACACACACACACACACACACACACACACACACACACACATACACACACACACACACACGTGCACTCAAACAACACATATACATACATTCACATACGGAAACCAATAAAGGACATTTGTATTCAGTAGACAATTGTAATGTTGTAATGGTTGCAGCATAATGATGGTGAAGTAGTGAGGTGGTAGTGGTTTGTTTGGTGGTGGCGGTGGTACGATCATACTTTTATAGTGGTGATCTGATGTGGCAGGCTTGGTGTAGCAGTGGTGTGAATGTGCTGTGAAAGTGTAGTGGTAGTGGTGGATTATAGTGTAGAGCTAAGGCTGTGTGGTGGTAATGGAGTGATAGTGGTGTTGGTTGTGGTGGTAGTGTGATGTGGTGGGTATCACGGGCTGGCATAGTGATGCTGTATTACTGGTGTGATGTTTTGATTTCGTGATATGAGGTATTAACTAGTAGCGGTGTATTACTCATCCCTCCTCACTCAAAAAGGTATCAAATGGCCTCCTCAAACCATAGGTTATAAGGCTGGTTTCCGGATTCTGTAGCATATATATATCCTCCACTACTACTACGGACAGGACACCGGTCCGTCGCAATAATATTCACTTTTACCGGTTGAGTAAACTGGAACAATGTGAAATGAAGTGTTTTGCTTATGAATACCACGCATTACCTGGTCCAGAAATCGAAACTGCAATATTAGTTTGAAATTTTAACACTAAGTTAGCAATTTCAAGGGAGGCTTAAGTCGATTACATCGACGCCAGTGATCTGCTGGTGCTTATTTTATCGATCTCAGTGCTATACTGATACTTATTTTATCGACCCCGAAACGATGAAAGACAAAATCAACTTCGGCGGAATTTGAACTCAGAACATGAAGACAGAACATAAATACCGCTAAGCATTTTGCCTGGCGTGTTAACGATTCTACCAGCTCGCCGCCTTATTCGAAACTAGAATATTGCTTTCAAATCTGGGCACAAAGCCAACAGTTGTGGGGTAGGGGTAAGTCAATTACATCAACTGGTATTTATTTTATCGACCCAGGAACAATGAAATACAAAATCAATTACGGTGGCATTTGAACTCAGAACCTAAAGAAATATGGCATTTTGCCTGGGGTGCTAACGATTCTGCCTGTTCGCCGCCTTAATCGAAGCTACAATCTTACGATCATGAGTGCAACACCTTTATCCACTAAACTACGCACCTCCGCCATCTAATATTAAAATAGTACAACATTGTGCCATGTCAGTTGATAGTAAGTAGTATAGTACCAGATCAATTATCCGGTGTCCTCGCTCTCTGAATATTCCTGTTTTCTGGACACATACTTAACTATATACTTAAAATATAATATATATATATATATATATACTTAAATATATACTTAAAATATAATATATATATATACTTAGATATATACTTAAAATGTAAAATAAAGGAAAGTAAAGAACTAAATAGTATTCAACAGATTCAAATTAACACACATCTAAAACAGGATGTGTTTGATATCTAATAAGCCACTTAAAATACTAAAAATATATCATGCATGTTTATAGGATGAAAATTGAACAAAGAAAAGTAAAACATGATTTTATTTTAAGAGGTGCTCGTAAATATTAATACACTTCTAAAGCAGAGTATGTTTAATCTTTATCAATCCACTTGAATAAAGTGAAGAACAAAACTGTTTTTAACACACTGTATTGAAATTAACAAACTTCAAAAACAGGGTCTATTTACTCGATGCGGCATATTGCATGATATTGCACAGTATTCCCAGATTTCTGCAAATTTCGGATTTCTGGAAGTCGGATAAGAGGTCCGATGCTGTATTACTATGCATTGTTGTGGTTGTTTAATCACAAATCTGTCTGGATTACTCTTTTACTCTTTTACTTGTTTCAGTCATTTGACTGCGGCCATGCTGGAGCACCGCTTTTGTCGAGTACATCGACCCCAGGACTTATTCTTTGTAAGCCTAGTAATTATTCAATCCGTCTCTTTTGCCGAACCGCTAAGTTACGGGGACGTAAACATACCGCCATCGGTTGTCAAGCGATGTTGGGGGTACAAACACAGACACACAAACACACACATACATATATATATATATATATATATATATATATATATATATATATATATATATATATATATATACATATATACGACGGGCTTCTTTCAGTTTCCGTCTACCAAATCCACCCACAAGGCTTTGGTCGGCCTGAGGCTATAGTAGAAAAGACTTGTCCAAGGTGCCACACAGTGGGACTGAACCCGGTACCATGTGGTTGGTAAGCAAGCTACTAACCACACAGCCACTCCTGCGCCTATAGAAGTGTGTAGAATTATGATGAAATACATGCATTTCAGCTGTGACCATCCTGACTTTTAGGAATATTTAAGACTATATTATCTAATCTGTCTTTTTACTAGGCTCGGATGGTAAAGTACGATTTGATGGAGATCTCGCTGCTGTTTATACCTCTTTGAGCAGTTTATGAAGTATGCAGGATAAATACGGCGTTTGTGGGGTAGACAGATGGGAGACAGGGATGGGCTATTTTGCGTGGAGCCGTGGAGAACAGAGAGAAAGAGGGGAGATGCTTGGGTGTTATTTTATACAAGGACAACAGTGTGGCTTTTTATCCAGTCGGGTGGTACAGATATGCTGCTCTAAACTAATACTGAAAGACCTCTGTTGGCTAAGTAGTGGTGGTGGCAGTGGTAGTGGTGGCAGCGGCTGTGGTGGTAGTGGTGTGGTTGAGGTAGCGGTGGTGGTGGTGGTGATAGTGG
>NC_068984.1:100940490-100956765 GCF_001194135.2 Octopus bimaculoides | reverse complement strand
GTTGTTGTTGATGGTAGTTGTGATAATTGTGGTGGCGTTGGTGGCGGTGGTCATGGTTATGGTAGCGGTGGAGGTTGTGGTGGCGGTGATGGTTGTGGTGGCGGTGGTGGTTGTGGTGGCTGTGATTGTTGTGGTGGCGTTTGTAGTGGTGGTGAAGGTTGAGGTGGTGGCGGTGATTGTGGTGGTATCGATGATTGTAGTGATGGTGGTGGGTAGTGGTCTGATGATAGCTGTAGAAGCGGTGTACCTCACTGAAATAAATATACTTCTCTAAAACTGAAGAAACTAACAAAATAATCACTTAATATTTCTTGTATGGAATCGTTTAATGTATGACTAATCGGTTAAGTTTTCGGATTAAGGTAACCTTTGCGATGGTTCAGTGGTTCTCAACCATTTTTTACCTATGGACCCCTTCGAACCCTATTTTACTCGGGTGGACTCTCTCAGCCATTTGGTGTTTTAAAACATCCTATTACATTTTTATAATTAAATAGGCGCAGGAGTGGCTGTGGGATAAGTAGCTTGCTTACCAACCACATGGTTCCGTGTTCATTCCCACTGCGTGGCACCTTGGGCAAGTGTCTTCTACTATAGCCTCGGGCCGACCAAAGCCTTGTGAGTGGATTTGGTAGACGGAAACGGAAAGAAGCCCGTCGTATATATGTATACATATATCTATCTATCTATCTATCTATCTATCTATCTATCTATCTATATATATATATATATATATATGCGTGTGTATATGTTTGTGTGTCTGCATTTGTCGCCCCAGTATCACTTGAGAACCGATGGTCGTGTGTTTACGTTCCCGTAACTTAGCGGTTTGGCAAAAGAGACCGATAGAATAAGTACTAGGCTTCCAAAGAATAAGTCCTGAGGTCGATTTGCTCGACTAAAAGGCGGTGCTCCAGCATGGCCGCAGTCAAATGACTGAAACAAGTAAAAGAGTAAAATATTTTGTGTATTATAGAAATATAATAAAGTTAATGAGCATATATTTTAGCAACAAAATCTTCCATGGATCCCCAAGTGTCATATGAACATCAGATGAGAACCACTACTATAAATAGTACAGTTAGCAGCCTCAAGCTAGCAAATGTAACCGGACGGTGTGTACCATGCTTTCGCAAATTGTTTTAGGCGCCTATGTAGTTGCGAGCCGACATAGGCATTCTTTCGGCCTTTCCTCCTTTTATCCTTTTATCGAGTACATGACGCCTGCAGAGAGAGAGAGAGAGAGAGAGAGATAGATAGATAGAGAGAGAGAGAGAGAGGGAGAGGGAGAGAGAGAAAGAGAGAGGGCTGCATCAGTAGGTTCATGTTTCGCATGAAGTATCGTTTTGTTAAGAGAAAAAGTAAACGCAGACGAAATTAAACTAATTTATTTAATCATAATATGCTCCATTTTATTGGTTTTAAAATTTGGAACAAGGACAGAAATTTCAGGGGATGGCTAATTCCATTACATCGACTACAGTACTCAGCTGGTACTTATTTTATTGGCCCCGAAAGATAAAGTCGACTTTGGTGGAATCTGAACTCAGAACCTAAAAGCGGATGAAATACTGTTTAACATTTTGTCTGACGTACTAACGATTCTGCCAGCTCGCCACCTTAATATGCTCTATTATAATCATTAGTTTTTTACTAAAATATTCAGATATTCCTATTGCAAAAAAAAAAAAGAGAAAAAAAAAAGAAAACAAAACAAAAAGAAACAAAAACAAAAACAAACTCTTTGTCTTTTGAGATTATAAAGTACTCAAATGCTTCGACTGCGGCTTTTCAGTTCTTGAATCTTTTATTCTGTATTAACCATTTCAAGTATTTGAACAGATGGTTAATCCACTGGGGAGATGCCAGGTGCATATAAGGTATGCACGGTAAATTTCCATAACCCATCTCTCTTAGTTAGTGAAGAGTGGTCCAAGAAGAGTTAGTGTATGCTTGAGTGTGAATGTGTGTGTGTGTGTGTGTACGTTTGCATGTGTGTGCGAGAATGTGTGCGTGTGTGCGCGTGTGCGTGCGTGAGTGAGTGTAGTCGAGCGTTATCGTGCCAGGAAGTTGCTCCATTTCGGTTAATCAGTCTTGGTTGTTTTGAGCTCAGTGTTTCATACGAATGGTTGGTGTCTTCTAGGATGAGTTTGCAGTAATTAATTCCACTTGCTACAAGAACGTATAGAGGATTGTGTTGTTCGAAGACTATCATCACAGTTACTGTAAACTTTTACGGGTTACAGTTTTTTTTTTTCACTTGTTTCAGTCATTTGACTGTGGCCATGCTGGAGCACTGCCTTTAGTCGAATCAAATCAACCCCAGGACTTATTCTTTGTAAGCCTAGTACTTATTCTATCGGTCACTTTTGCAGAACCACTAAGTTACGGGGACGTAAATACACCAGCATCGGTTGTCAAGCGATGTTGGGAGGGGGGACAAACACAGATACGCAACATATACACAGACATACATATGTATATACATATATACGATAGGCTTCTTTCAGTTTCCGTCCACCAAATCCACTCACAAGGCTTTGGTCGGCCAGAGCCTACAGTATAAGACACTTGCCCAAGATGCCACGCAATGGGACTCAACCCAAAACTATGTGGTTGATAAGCAAGCTACTTACCACACAGCCACTTCTGCGTTGTTGCTTTGGAAAATGTTTTGGAGATTCGGCTGCATCTTATACCTTAGAGATCGTTACTTAGAGTTTGACAATATCCATCTCTCATTATCTCATTATTGGTAGATGCGATGCAAAAGCAATAAAAGGAACTCATACAAGATTAGGGTTGCCAGGTGAGGGCTAACAAAGGAAAACTCACAAAGATCAAAAATACGCAGTTATTCGTGTCCACGAAAAAAAAAAATTTGGCGGTGCGGGGAAGAGGAAGCTTTATCCCAAGTTGGATTCGCCATGGTATTTTTTTATTGTCGGTGACTGAACTTATCTTTATTATTCAAAGTTCCACACAGAGGGACTGAACCCGGAACCATGTGGTTGAGAAGTCAACTTCCTACTTCGTCACAGGTGCACAGATTGCTGGTTGACACAAGCCATGTTAAATGTCAAATAAATATTCTTCTTTTCTTTTGCTTTTCAGCTTTTGCTGCATTTTGTCCTAATTTCAATTCGCATAAATAAAGAAGTTGTGCTTGTTCAACTGTCCTTATATTATCAAGGGACACAAAATTCCATGCTTATAAGACAAACACCACCTGGTAAGTGAAACCAAAAGAACACAAAAGAATATTCGAGTGGTACAGAAAGGATTAAGCTACAAGCTACTTACTCGAGTGTGTATAAACATAAATTATCGAGAAACGACATTTCATGTTGTAGGACCTAAAATATAAACCCAACAACAGTTGACGAGGACAACAGAAAAGAAAATATCTTCATGTCTCGCGAGGTAAATAATGGTAGATATGCATATTTTCGCTATGAGGTATATTTAGGGGAATTCTTACCAGTTGTTTAATTCACATCTGCATCAAGTCATAACACCGTCTGTCTGTTGAATTTCATCAGTGATGAAATATCTCCCTTAGATGAACTAAATGTTTTCTAAGTTCATGTGTGTGCGTGCACATATATATATATATATATATATATATATATATATATATGTGTGTGTGTGTGTATGTATGTGAGACCGTGCGCACACGCGCATACACACACACGCGCGCGCGGACATAGTTATGTTCCTGTATATCAGGTAATATCTGGATATCTAGGTTCTTTCAACGCTCATTGCTGCACGCTTTTCTTTCCTCTCTGCCATCCACGAAGTCTCACACAAACCATGATACTAATCACGCAGCAACTACTTAGTTTCTCTTCCTGCTGAGAATTTGTCCTTTGATCTCAACTTCGATCTTTCTCACAGGTGTCTCTACGATATTTTTGGCATTACTCTGAGGTTCACTAATCATTATTCTTGCTGTCCTTTCAATGTCCAGTTTCATTCCAATATGGCGATATAACTATGAAACCCCATGACATTCCAGCTCTACTAGAGTTACTCTACACCATAGTTTCCCAAAGTGGGCGATTTCAACTTACAAGTGGGCAATGGGCGAATTTCTAGAAAATGATGAACAATTTGAGGTTTTAGTGGGCGATATGAACATTTTGTGGGTAACAATGAATTTTTAGAAACTAGGTCTGCATTTACTGATATCTAGGTATGCCTAGAATAAGGATGCACGTTTATCGATTTATTAAAAAAGTGGACTTGTTTATCGATCGAATATTTTTGTCGCAGCTATTGAAATGGTTGTCATGCGTACTAAAAATAGCAGCCAAATAAGCCTAGGCCTTAAATCACACTCCACAACCATGCAAAACCTTCTCTTGTTAGTCAGATAATCTTGCTTCCTTTTTCAAGTTTTTAACTACATTTGGCTGCTTGGTTTCCCTATCTCCTTGCGTTTCATTAGTAGCTCTTAATAAATTTTCTCCAATATTACCTGCATAGGAGGCTATATCTACTTTAGCTAACTCCACAATCTATTGATATTAGACCTCTGTCTCCTTCCTTTCTAGGTAAATACAATCATGCTACTCCTGCTCCATCCATAAGAATTCCTTCTTAGTTCTTCTGTCTAGATTTTCTAATTCAGATTTGTCCAATCTACAAAATCTGCTGAATATCTGAGTGACGATACTGCCCAAGTATTTACAGCCTTCACTAGATTCGGACCATTTAGCTTTGACTTCATTAACTTCTGATGTACTCCTCAATTTTCTCTTTCATTCCTATAGTTAGTACTCTGTCAGATTCTAATACTCCTAGATACATATAACTTTCTCCTTCTTTCAGTGATTTTAATGTCCGACCATCTGGTAACTGAGTGCTTTCACTACTGACTACCCGTCCCCTTTGTATGACTAGTTTTGCTCACTTATCTATACCAAATTCCATACTGAAGCGTCTTACAGTTTGTATTAAAGAATCTGTCTCTTACTAATAAGCTTCAGGTCATACATGTAGAGCAAATGGTTAATTTTTCCTTTACTATATCTAAACTGATACCCTGCCTTTGCCTTTCTTAATACTACACCCAGGGTATTAAACACGGGGGGTATTAAACATGACACAAATAGGAAAGGTGATAACGAGTCTCCCTGGAAAATTCCTCGCTTGATATAAACTTTAAGGCAGTATCACCTGAGTAAGGATCTACTTTCTATTTCTTCATGCGATATCTAAATCTTTTATGCTATCTGCAATACTGAATATACTCAAACATTCACTTATCCATGAGTATGGAATCATGTCATAGGCTTTCTTATAACCAATCCATGCTATTGTTAAATTTTTCTTTCTGGATTTCACTTCTATTAGAACTGCTTTGTCGACGTATAATAGATCATGCGTTCTTCTAGCATTCTGGATGCAACTTGTCTGCCCTGGCAGTAAATTCTGGCTGTCAAGGTGCTCATAAATGCTTTCTGAGTACATTTATATTAACAGCTTCCACACTAATCGTAAACAAGTGATTGGTCTGTAATTACTAGCTGTACTGTATTTGCTTTTATCTTTCTTAAGAAGTGTTGTTCTCTCTCTAGCCACCCAGTAAGGTATTATTCCTTCATTCAGGCAATTTTGAAGCTGTTCCCTCAGTCTCCCATATAAATTTCTAAATTTCTTTCACCGGTGCCCTTGAACTAAAACTGGTCCTGGGCTCTTCCAATTCGGCATTCTTCCTAACAATTTACTCGTTTATGTACGAATTAGTTTTAGATCTAGCTACTTCTCACTAACTTTCTTTAACCATGCTGCATTTCCATTATTATTGATTGGCTTATCCCAAATATCACTTCAGAATTTTCTTGCTTTTTCTGCATTAGGCTTCTTATCTTCAGTAGTTTCTGCTATACTACTTCTTTATCGATAAAATTTCCTCCAAGTCTGTCTCAAACAATCTTTCAGTTGGTATTGATCTATTATTTTCTGATACCTGGAATGCTCACTTGCCATTGCTACGATACGCTGTTTGCTCCTATTCTACTTGTCTTTAAGTCTTCAATTTATTTTCCAAATTTCTTTTCAACACCTGCTCATTCCTATTCTTTCCTTGAGGAATACCCAGTCTACTAGTAATTACTACCCCTCCTGCAGAGATCAATAAGTTAGTGTCACCTATATGTTTAGTATCTATACCACTGATAACAGAATCTATTATTATTACTATTATTATTTTTTCTTTTTTTTCCTTCTTTCTTCAAATTTTCTTCCATTTCTCGCCGAGTGTTTTCCGTACAACTAGGGCAGAGAAGCTCATTGTACGCATTCCCAGTTTACACACGAAAATTCACAGGTAAAATATGCATTTAAAAAAATTAATAAATGAATATAAATTCATGAATGGATGTTGTTTTCACAGCGATAATAATAATAATAATAATAATAATAATAATAATAATAATAATAATAATAATAATAATAATAATAATAATCCCCTAGCGTCAACGTCAAAGCTTGTGATGCCTCACTGTTAATAAAACAAAATACAAACCGGAATGGTCATCGACCATATTATAAAGGACAACTTACTCGGATAATGAACCAGATCCGAAACGAGAAATCTGCTACTGGTTCAAATCTTCCCGACACACAGGAGCTGGAAGTACCTCACAATAATAATAATAATAATTATTATTATTATCATCATCATCATCATCATCATCATCATCATCATCATCATCATCATCATCATCATCATCATCCTGGCCTTGTGCCAAATTTTGAAACCATTATATATATATGTGAGTGAGTGCGTGTGTGTATGTGTGTGTGTGTGTGTGTGTGTGTGTACAGACAATATTAAAAATAAGGATTACTGCGAAGTAGGAATAGCATTACATTTAATTCTATAATTATATACTGACTTTTAAGACCAACACATGTTTCAATTGCACCGATTGCAATTGTAACCCTACTATAAAACTGTGCAGTCTGTTCAGGGTCTTAACTTGATATCCTTCGGTATGACCGCTTAATGATTTTCTTTTATAAACTCTGCGTTGTATAATGTAGAGTTGTCCGTTAAGTCAGACGCTAACAATCTTTATTTCAGATTGTTATTGGATAATAATTTTCAATCCCTCATTTCAAAACCTTGTATAGATTAATTACTCATTTATACTTGGTAAATGTAAATTTCCTCATGTTCAAGCATCTCAATGCTTGCTCCTGTCTAGAATTTATTACATTACTCTTGGACGTGAAAATCTTGTAAAATTCTTCCAAACATAGGTTACATCTATTGGTTCCAGATGTGTATGGTTTTTTTCGTCCAAATTAACTTCCATTTAATCGTATAGTCCTTGTCACTGTCCTTGAAAGACCAGATTAATTTACTAAAACTCGTTTGGAACCTTTTATTTATTTTTTCTTAAATGAACTCAAGTGATTTGACGGTCTCCTCTTGAACATTAATGAAGTCCCACCGATGTAAAGGAATTCCTTCCCTTCAGATGTAACTATACACCTATATGTTACATTTCTAGTTTTACACTTATTTTTCACAAAACAGGATTCCCGTTTAGAACAATTGCAAAGATAGCCTTCTATATTTCCGTCAGATTTACTTTCAATTTGATCATTGATTGTAGAATTAAATTCATTTCCACCAAGTTCTTTACTACTATTTACTCCTTTAGATAACGCTATCTTTGTTCTATTTCTAGCTGAACTTTTATTCGTTTTCACGTTATTATTTATGCTAAATTGGGTTATTTCCCTTTCCACGACATTTAATTTCTTAGCGTCCCCTTCTATTTGGATTTCTTTATTCCGTTTGACATTATTATGCTTCGAATTTATTACGCTATTCTAACTGTAATCGCGTTTAAGAAATTTTGATATTACGAAAAAGTACGATTACCAGTTTGCTCTCAGGTATTGAACATATGTTATTCAACAGTTAACATATAAATCCAATAAAGTTCTTATAAGATAAGAAATTAGATAAATATTCTGTTGGATAATTCTGAATATATTTCCATAACCATATAGGTTTCCCGGAGTATAAATATTGACAATATTAAAAATAAGGATTACTCCGAAGTAGCAATAGCATTACCTTTAATTCTATAATTATATACTGTCTTTTAAGACCAACACATGTTTCAGTTGCACAACCTTACTATATATATACATTACTTCCAGACAGTTAGTCAGTCTTTTTCTTCAAAGGCATGTCAACTTTAGAGAAATCTTGAATCTTGAGATTGTCTTCCCTTCTTAAGTGGAACTGGTCTTAATTGATATGTCGATTATAATACACCCTTGTAAGGGGTAGATAATTTAAAAAAATTAAGAATATGTGTTGTATTGTATTTGATATATCTATCTGCCAATGTCATTCGAATACATGATATTGGACAATCTGAGTTATTCCCCTAATCTCATTTTTCATTTACGTTCAAATTATAAATACACACACGCACAGACAGACAGACAGACGGACAGACACACACACACACACACACACACACACACACACACACACACACACACACGTGTATGCGTGTGGTAGAATGTATGCAGAAGAAAATAGAGTTGACACGACTAATTAGAAAATCAATGATGTGTAAAATCACTGAAACGAAGATTGATATTTCAATGAGGCATATACAGATGGTGTTCATGGTGACGGTGGTGGTTTGTGGTTGTGGTGGCGTTGATTGTGGTGGTGATGGTGATGGTAGTAGTGGTAGTAGTTGTGGTAGAAGTAGTGGTGGTAGTAATAGTAATGATACTGGTGATGGAGTGGAGTGCGATGTACAAATGTGTGTCACTAGTAGTGGTAGTGGTGGCAGTATCTGGTGTGTGAGTGTGTGTGAGCGGTGGTGGGGGGTGTTATGATGATAATGGTCGTAGTAGTGGATGTGATGGTAGTTGTAATGGTATTGTTGTGGTGCTTGTGTAGGCGGGGATACGGTTAGTGCTGGTAGTATTGGTGTTTAGAGCGGAGATGGGAGTGGTAATGTTGGTGGTGTTAGTGGTGGTGCCGGTGTCAGTGGTGGTGTCGATGGTAGAGGCGGAGGGGTTATTAATAGTATTGATGTTGGTGGTTGTGTGGTGAAGATGGACTGCACGAAATTGTTGCTTCGCTATAACAACTAATCTGGATATTCTTTGTACATGATCGGATTTCGATGCTGTTACTGGCGGTGGTGGTGGTGGTGGTATTGCTGCTGCTGCTGATGATGATGATGCTGGCGGCAGTGCTGGTGGTAGTAGTAATGGTGGTGGTGGTTGTGCTGATGCTAGTGATACTGGTGGTAGTGCTGGTTGTTGTGGTGGTGGTGTTGCAGCTGGTAATGCTGGCGGTAGGGCTGGTGGTAGCGGGGTGGTGCTGCTGGTGGTAGTGCTGGCTGTGGTGGTGGTGGTGGTGGTGGTGGTGGTGCTGCAGCTGATAAGGATGATGGGAGTAACTGGGGTGGCGATGGTGTTCATCACGATGATCATGATGATAATGATGACTGTGACAGAAGTGCTGCAGGAGATGACGATATTGATAAAGGTGAGCTGGCAGAAACGTTAGCATGCCGGGCGAAATGCTTAGCGGTATTTCGTCTGTCTTTGCATTCTGAGCTCACATTCCGCCGACGTTGACTTTCCCTTTCATCCTTTCAGGGTCGATAAATTAAGTACCAGTTGCGTACTGTGGTCGATCTGATCGACTGGCCCCCTCCCCCAAAATTTCGGGCCTTGTGTCTAGAGTAGAAAAGAAGGTAACAATTTTGTTGTCGCCGTTGTTGTTGTTGATTATGATGATGATGATGATGATGATGATGATGATGATGATGGTGATTTCTTAGGTACAAGACTATAGTGTGTGTGTGTTAAATATTCGTGTGCTCCAGATATCATATATCATTTCCACACATCTGTTGGACCAGTGAAGTTTGTGGGGTAAGAGTTTGATGCTTATTATAGACATTTTTCTGTTTTAAAACACTATCTTCATTGGTTTATGTGAGGTGGCCAAAAACTTTTGCATGAGCATTTTTGGTGGTCGTCTCGCATCTTCCCCTCTCATTCAGAACCCACTCATCCATCCACCAATCCATCCATCCGTCCATCCAACCAATTCCCAGTCATCCATCCATCCACCAGTCCTTCCATCTACCAATCCATCCATCCATCCATCCATCCATCCATCCATCCATCCATCCATCCGTCCATCTACCAATCCATCCATCCATCCATCCATCCATCATCCACCCTTCCATCCATCCATCCGTCCATCCATCTATCAATCCATTCATCCATCAATCCATCCATCCATCCATCCATCCATCCATCCATCCATCCATCCATCCATCTCCACCCACCGTCCTAACAGGAGCAACCGCTATTACACTTTCAGGCTGGATTCCCAAGTACGATCAACTGAGACTATGAATATTATCCAAGCATCTTCTTGGACAACCCCTTGTTCTCCTGCCGCTTCACTAGGCTTGAAGATTTCGTCTTGCGGTTTTTTCCTGCGATATTCTAAACATATGTTCAAAGCATCGGATCTGTGAGCCCTCAATGCGGAGATGTAACATCTCGTGATTGAGAAACTCCCTGATCTTCGAGCTATGCACTCTGTCAAGTAATGTTACTGCCGACCTCCTTCGCAGAGACCCCATTTCAATCGTTTGTATTCGCGGTCGTACTCTTTCTGTCGGGAACCAACAATCGTGACTACAAGTGGCGATAAGCATAAAATTATATTCTCACATACAAAATTATATTCTCACGTATTAGCGTACGCACATACACACACACACACGTACACTCACACTCATACGTACATTCACACACAACAATTAGACCCATAAACACCACCACATGCACACACCCTCACCACAAAACTTCCATTAACACTTCCACAACCAGCACCCCGCCTTCGCCTCCACTACCATCACCACCATCACTACCAAAATTGCTATCACCTCCATCACCATCACCACTAACCCCACGTCCACCCCCACATCCACCCCACATCCACCCTTACATCCACATTCCTCCATCAAAACTAGCACCACAACAACCTCAACACGAACAACAATCCTAGAACATCATAAACTACAGTAGTAGTAGTAGTAGTAGTAGTAGTAGTAGTAGCAGCAGTAGTAGTATTAGTAGTAATAGTAATAGTAGTGGTAGTAGTAGTAATTAGTTTAATTACATGTGATTGCATAACAACGTAACCACTGCCGACCTGAATCGAGCTTGATCAACACAAATTAACATTATTTAGTGTTCTTCCGCCTCAACAAATGACAACTGCGTATATGAGCCAAATTTGGTCAACCAGGTTAATATTCGTATTCTGCTTCAACAACTGACCACTCTCAACACTGGTCAACACATGACATTAGCATTTTGCTTCAAGCATTGACTACTGTCCGCCTTAGTCAGCTTTGATCAACACACACTAACATTATTTAATGGTGTTACTTAACAAGTGACCACTGTCCATCTTGGTTAACGCACATTAATATCAGTTAATATCCTGCTTCAATATCTGACCACTGTCCACTTTGGTCAACACACGTTAACATTATTCAGTATTCTGACTCAATATATGTCCACTGTTCGCCTTTGTCAGCACACGTTAACGTTATTTGATACTCTGGCTCGATATCTGACCACTGTCCACTTTGGTCAACACACGTTAACGTTATTCAATATCCTATCTCAATGTTTGGCTACTGTCTGCCTTGGTCAGCACATTAATATTTAATATTCTGCCTCAATGTTTGACCACTGTCCACCTTGGTCATCACACATTAACATTATTTAATATTCTGCTTCAATATCTGACCACTGTCCACCTTGGTCAACGCATGTTATCATTATTTAATATTCTGCATCAATGTTTGGCCACTGTTTACTTCGTCCATTACACATTGAGGTTATTTAATATCCTGTCGATCACTGTCAACATTGGTCAGCACATGTTAACATGTTTAGTGTCCTGCCTCCACAACTGACCAGCTCTGTTCTACAATTAAATGTTGTTTTGTACTGAGTCAACTCTTGTCATAGAACTTCCGTTGTACTATAAACACTCGCATAACACACGCTCATACACAAAAGCACCTACATGCACACATTCACACATATATGCATAACACACACGCATATACACAGACAGACATATACACACAAACACATACATAAGCATAAACACATTCATATATACGCGCATAAATATATGAATACATACTAACAACTACACATTACAAACACACAAAAACGTACTTTCTAATATCCCTTGACAGACACACTCAGTCGTACCTTCGCACACACTAACACACTGACGGTTTATCATGTCCGGTTGTTTCCGCTTCGTAATTACAATAAAACAAACCGAAATATAATCAATTATGAATGAGATCTTCCATATGCCATAAAAAATAAATAAATAAAAGCAATAATGATAACAACAACAATAATTATATGGTCTATTTTGTAACTGTATTTTTATCTTATTTTATTTTATGTTTATTTATATTTATGCAACCATAATAAATAGTTGTAAAACGTCATTTACATCATTCACGCCGTATCTTCTATCATTATAAATTTTCATTATATTTTGTTTCGTTGTTTTACAAACAATAGTTAGCAATGTATTGTCCTGGACACGGACCATTGACCGAGCCATCTAAGTGTAATGTGTGAAGGAGGTGATGAGGGAAAATTGAAAATTACTCTTTAAATACTTAATACTACATTGTATTAACAATGATGTTTCGGAGCCAGAAATTGTGAATCATACATAGAAACACACGTCCTTTTTAGTAGCTGTATTTGTATCTTGTGATCATTTCCCGTATTAAGGAAGTCTTTACGTATCATGCTGGTTTCTTCCTCACCAATCAACAGATGTAAAAGAAATACATTAATGCTGTTTTGGACGTGTCTAACTTCGAGGACGAAGGAAAAAAAAACTTATGTTAACGCTTTCTTTTCATCAGTACTGAGTTTCTGCAACACTTTGATTTGAATTCAATAATAATAATAATAATAATAATAATAATAATAATAATAATAATAATAATAATGCTTTCTACTATAGGCACAAGGTTTGAAATTTTGGGGAGGGGGATAGTTGATTACATCTACCCCAGTACACAACTGATACTTATTTTATCGACCCCTAAAGGATGAAAGGCAAAATCGACCTCGGCGGAATATGAACTCAGAACGTGAAGACGGACCAAATATCGCTAAACATTTCCCCCGGCCTATTAACGATTCTGCGAGCTCGCCTTCTTTCTCATAGAGCCACAAGTCTTGAAATTTGCGGGAGGGGGTAGTCGATTACATCGACCCCAGTTCTTGTTTTATTGACTCCGAAAGGTTGAAAAGCAAAGTCGACCTCGGAGGAATTTAAACGCAGAGCGTAAGGAGGGATGAAATGTCCCTAAGCATTTCGTCCGGCGTGCTAACGATTTTGAAAACTCACGGCCTTCAACAATAAAAATAATTATTGGTTTCAAATTTCGACACAAGGCCAGCAATTTTTGGTAAGTGGGTAAATGGACTGCATCGGCTCCAGTGCTCCACTGGTATTTATTTTATCGACCTTGGAAGGATGAATGTCAAAGTCGACCTCGATCTTTATATTTGGATAATTTGTCCATCTATTTGTATAGTTTGTATTCTAATATCTTCCTCATATCTTCAGACAGAAGGTTTCCACGTGTGTGTACATTTGAATTATCAGCCCATGTGATATTTTTGTTTGTAGAACACGCCTTGTTCAATATCCCTTTATATTTAGATAAGGGACAAACACGGAGCCATAAAGAGATATGAAACATGTATATTCCATATTTATGTTTATTTAAATAATTTTTCTATGTCACTTTTCCATGCCTGTCTGGCATATCACAGACAAAGAAGAAAACTAAGAGATTGGGTGAGGCAAACCGTAGGCGTGGTAGTGAGGCGAACGGTTAAAAGAAAAAAAAAACAGCCAATGACTGTGTTTCTACAACAGTCATAGCAAACTGCGGCCCGTGTGACTTTCTGAATGGCACGCTGACGAAAATTTAACTTGAATATCTTTCTAGTTGTGCAGCTCGCCTGATACTGAGCTGTCTCAATTGGCCGTAAACCATGTTCACGCCACTTGAAGAATCAAACAAAAAAAGAAAAAGAAAAAGAAAAAACACAGCGACGATATCAACAACAAAAACAACCTAACACCACAACCCCCACCCAAAAGCGTTAAATGGTACATAAACAACAAGATCAACGACGTTGCAATCATAATACTAATTTAGTGTAAGGACTCTATTTTGAAGGCGACATCAATCAAATTGAGGGAATGTTGGCTACTATTTCTGACAGATCGAAAGGCCACGCAGAAGCTTCAGACTATCTCGTGTGATAGGAGTATAAAATAGATGTTGATAATGAGTGCAGTATATCGGAAACGTTGGCTGAACTTCAGTGTTTTGATATTATTTACAGAAAGTGAAATGTGAAAAATTCACTGAAAATTTACTGAAATATGTAGAAACTGGCGAAATTCGATGGAAAACAGCCAAAAGTTAACTTATAGCTATGTTTTTTTATTACTGTGTTTATCAAAGAGAAATCTATGACTTATATACATAGAACTCGTAACAGCGTCAACAGAGGAAGAGAGAGAGGGAGAAAGAGAATGAGAGAGAGAATGAGAGAGAGGAGCGGGAGAAAGATACAGAAGAGGGAGAAAGATACAGAGGAGGGAGAAAGAAAGACGAGGAGAGGGAGTGAGAGAGAGATTGGGAGAGAGAGAGAGAGAGTGGGAGAGAGAGAGAGAGTGGGAGAGAGAGAGAGAGAGTGGGAGAGAGAGAGAGAAAGGGATGCAAAGAGAACGATTATAACGGCTGAAACCCCCAAAAATATCAAATAGAAATTACACACACACACACACATACACACATGGGTTTGGTAATACAAAGAGGAAAATAGAGCTGAAACACGAGTATATACATTTTTTTTTATTTAATCGGCACAAGTTATAAAGTGACTCAATGGCCAAGAATTCCGTGCATTGGCACTTATTAAAACTAGTAATGTATAAAGTTCTCGGACCTTGAGCCACTTTATAACATCTGCCAGTTAAATGCAAAACTATATATACCCATGTTTTCAATTCTATTTCCCTGTTTGTGCAACCAAACATGTTCTTCGCTCTTTAATTGATGAGTTCTGTCTACAAACTCCAACAGCAGCATAGTGCAATATCCTGTCCCACATTCCAAGACGAACATCTCGATATGTGTATGTGTGTGTGTATACATACATACATGCATACATACATACATACATACATGATGGCTGCCCCCTTGTTATCGAGTATAGCCATTGCACGAAGCTTATCTTGACGGTGCTGTGATCGAATGTGACTTTTTAACCCAGCCAAAGATCTACAATGTCTTGCACAGAGTTGGCATCCAAAACCTTTACTGGCAATCGCTGGCTGTTGTAATTGGGCTCCATGTACCTTTGCGTGTCGTTTAAGTCCTCCCGCTGAATCACACTCCCTTCCACATGCCCGACAGACATGATTAGTATGATGTGTAGCATCATCACCAGTGGCCTGGTAGTCAATCATCGGTCTTGCTTTATGACTACGAAGATGACTCATAAGCCCAGCTTTACTGAGGCACGGTCTTGCACAGACACTGCCTGTCAGTGTCATAGGAAGACCCTTACCATCTGAACACATACATACATAAATACATGCATACATACACACACACACACACACACACACACACACACACACACACGTATATATATAAGGATATTCTTCCGGACCTTACCTCTCTTTCCTCTTTCTGACGAAGAGCCATGATCGAAACGTTACATACTCCTAATTCATTTACTGTGTAAGTCCTTTTCGACTTTTGTTGTTTTTGTCTTTATTTTTATTTGCCTATGCATACATACATATACACACACACACATATACATATGTATATGTGAATATATATATATATATATATATATATACATATACATATATATATAGTTGGAATTTACCAAAAAATAAAAGACGAAAATGAGTGTGTAAACAACAAACAGATGTATTAGTTTAACGCTCGGGAAGTGAGAAAGTCTTTTACGTTTTGAGTCTACGCTATTCAACAGAAACGAACACAGAAGTATACAGAGAGAAAATAAAGATAAAAAGAGAGTGAAAATAATATATATATATACTCTTTTACTCTTTTACTTGTTTCA
>NC_068984.1:100938768-100940035 GCF_001194135.2 Octopus bimaculoides | reverse complement strand
ACTATAGATGGAAAAAAAAATTCGTTAGCGGCAGAAGCAGTATTATTTTAAAGCCACGCACCTGCGCTATTCGCCTCGTATAGACGTTTAATGCTAAAAAAACCCCAGAAGAATATCTATATCAGACGAAAACCATTGAGCAGCGTTGGTGGAATTGCTAAATCTAGATTTCTGCGTATTTGTGCTTCGTCAGTAACAAGCATTCACTAGCAACCGAATGCTTAAACAAATTTAGCCTCCATTGATGAAAAAAAAAAAAGCAGTGATTAACAAATCACTGAAATGTTCACTCTTCTCAGTGAGATCGTTTCATTGCTGGACCTTTCTTTGTTGGGGTAAAACTGTGAGTAGAATTACTAAAGCAAACTCACGACCTTTAAATATAATATTGTTGGGCATAATATATTTGGTGTTTGCTATTTACAAAGAAAAATATTAATAATTGCCGACTGGGAGGAAAGAAAAACCATGCCGCGTCTGAAGAAGCTACTTATCGGACATTGAGTGAATGTTCAGAATCGGTCTGTTTACGCAAAAGTCCGAAGCCGTCTGCTCGAGTGCCGGTGGTCGTCTGTCTGGCAAGATGTCAGGCGTGTAATCAGGTTGCTGCTCTCAATGTTGTGCCTGGTGAATTGAGCGCCGATGGTTTTATATGGGGCGACAAGAGAGTAAATTCTAGAACATCCGAGCAAGCCATATCACGCTATGGTTTCATGCTGATCGGTAGAATTATAGATCAATCACGTGAAATTATGGTGGCTCACTCGTGAGACCTATCCGAGTATGTATCTTGCAGTTAGAATCCGAATCCTCTTTATAACAGTATTAGTTCAGATTAGCATTATATATATCTTACTTAACATGGATACAATGTAGAAAGCCACACAACTGCGAGATGCTTTCTCGAGACGAATAACGCAGTCCTGTGGCTTTCTACATTATCTCCACGTTAAGTAAAATGTACAAAACGCTATATTTATGGCAAACCCCATAAAAAATTTAATTTCATTAAATATTTTTTGTGCGTTGGTTTCAAGCTATTCCAACCGTTCTGCGATTGAATGGTGAAATGCAGATAGGACAGCAACAGATGACCTTCTCTCGATCTTTGTTTGTGATTTGAACGTGTTACAACCATTTAATCATGCATATATGAAGCATACTTTTATTGACTATCAGCTTGAACTTTCCTATTTCTCAGCATGGGCTTTGTTCATTCATCTTCTGTAAGGGAAGAATAAAAATGAGAGGAACGTTCCCCCCCCCC
>NC_068984.1:100934945-100938747 GCF_001194135.2 Octopus bimaculoides | reverse complement strand
CCCCCCGCCACTAAATAAATAAATAAATACATAAATAAATAAATAAAGAATATCTGAAGGAATGTAATTTTTTTTCAAATAATATTTACGTATGAATATCTGCAGATATTGATAATTAAATATCTATGAAGGAATGTATATTGATTGGAATTATTATTTACTTACATATCGGAAATAACTCACAAACACACACACACACGCAAACACACACACACACACACACACACACACACACACTCACACATCTATATCTTCGCATGTTTCTTCTTTCATACGCGAGATAAATGGACGAAGCCCTCACCAATATGCATGTACACACACACATACACACACACACACACACACACACACACATATATATATATACATACATATAGAGAGGGAGAAAGAGAGAGGGAGAGAGGAGAAGAGAGAGAGGGAGAACACGACGAACATATATATGAATATGTACAGCAATATATAAGTGATGGAATATATATATAACAATACATGTTTATCTGCATGTATACACTGACATACACGTACACATAGACACATACATATTCGTTAACGTATCAATATATCGATATATCCATAACTAATATACCCATACTGCTATTCATCGATTTATTCTCTCGTATATAGTTACCCCTGTAATCACTACAATACCACCATATATATATATATATATATATATATGTATGTATGTATGTAAGTATATAGGCACATACACACATACATACTTAGATATCCATTCAAATGTTATAGTTAGTTAAGGAAGCAGTATCTACTACATAGTATACACAATATCTATAAAATTTAAAGTGAATTCTTTTTCTCATGACCCGATTTTCAATCTTCTATGATACTCAGTCGGTAATGTTTTCTTTAGAATTACGGATGATCTTGTATGCTCTTGAGTAGTTTTTTCTGTTCCTTTCACTAGTTACTTTTTATTTTTATATTAATATGTTGTCGTCGTTTCATTTTCCACTTTATTGGCTCTTCTATTGTTTTCATTAACCGACTTCACTTGTTTATCTGTTCATTACTTTATAGGTGCACTATATTTGAAACTGATATCATGAAACTATTCTGTTTGTCTATTGTATAATCAATCACATTCTGTTTTGCTAAACTATGTCCTGTTTTACCGAGGTGTCCATCTGTTTACTTCATAAATAATTTAATATTTGAAGTCATTAAAGATATTTTTTCATATGTGCTATTATTTTCCCATGAGTTAATTAGGTTAGTTGCTCTGTTATGTTGGCATTGTTATTCTTCCATTACTATATCTGCTACTGTTGCTTCATCTATTGTTTACCATGATTACAGCTCGGATTAGCTTTTTAAAATTTTTAAATGAGTTTATTCTTTTACCTGCAACAGTATTTCACCCCATTTCTTCGGTTGACTAAGCATATTATGTCATATTTTTCTTGCATTTTAAAAATGACATTTTCTAGAAGCATTTATGTAAAAAGTGGCATTGTGTATTATTGCCTCTGTTATACTTATATTTATGCCATTCTCATTTAAAACCCAAATATGCATCGAAAGAGATGTTGCCTTTCTTCCGAAAAGAAATTAGAAACCAGCCAATGAAAACTATAGGCAGACACAAATGAATGGACCCATTCATATAATATTGCTGTAAGTAGACCGTTTTCACCCGAAAATTGGTGGTGTTAACAAGAGCGGAAATAACAATAGACACACAACAATGGCAACGCTAATACAGCAGCAAGACAAGTAAACTCAATGAGAAAATGGACAGTGTAGAGACATCAGGTATAAAATTGCAGACCGCACGCAAATTATATCAAAATACCTTTCACAACTTCAGACATACAAATAACAATTTACGAACTAGGCAAACGACAAATTTATTAAACAAGATATGAACGACATAACCAACAAGTAATAAAAATCCAAACAATAAACAATACGAACAAGAAGACATGATACAATTACTCAACAGACAAGAAACATAACGTCTACTGGATTGATGAACGGGTCAAGGTCATTCCATCTTTGTTTTCAGGTAGTATTCCTCAGGATTACATTATGTTATTTGATTTTTTCATGATGATATGGTGTGAGAGAGATACTTGCATACTTCTTCTAGATCGTCAAGCGAACAGCTTGGGGTTATCTCATTGTCATATATTGCTATATCATATATAGCTGTGTCGTTGGAAAGTTTACTTTGTAATGATGTAGTTCTGCTTTTTATCTCACTGCGCGACACCTTAGTCAAATGTCTTCAACTAAACCTTATGAGTGAAGTTCTGGAAATAGAAACGGTATGAAAGACTGTCAGGTGGATTGTATATTTTCTTAAATGTCATATTGAATGTGTTACCCTGTTTAACACCATCATCTTCTTTAGCAGAACATATTTTGTTCCTCATATACTGTGGATCTCCTGTTTCTTCCTCCTGATCCCTCCCATCAGTCATAGACTCGCCTTACACCAATCCATAGATAAAATATTTGTTCTTGAACTTCTGTATTCTATGTTCGAACCCTACTGAGTGACTTCTTTTTGCTTGATTCTATTTGTTTTTCGCGTGACTGATGTTGTAGTTGTTGTTACTGTTGCTGTTGGTGGCGGTGTTGCTGTTATTGTTGTTTTCTGATCTTATCGCTGCTGCTATTGTTATTGTTGTTGTTGTTGTTGTTGCCGTTGCTGTTGATGCAGTCACAGGTGTCATTGCTATTGTTACAGTATCATCCCCAAATTTACCGTGAGATAAGGTCGACGATTGCTTTCTGTTGATATCCACAACTCTTTAGACTATTATATTCCTCTTTAACATGTGACCAAATCAACTTTGATCTTTCACTAGTACAGCTTGAACCATTTATTAGTGAATAGGGGCACAGAAGAATGGTATATTAAATGTCTTGTCATGTTTAGTTACATCCTTTTACGTTTCAAGTTAAAACCCTGCTGGGGTTAACTATGCTCTTCATTCTTCCAGATTCAATAAAAAAAAAATACCAGTTAGCTACTGGAGTCCATTTAATCGACGTTAGTCCAAAGTTCTTTACCGTGTACCTACGTGAAAAAAAGTCATATGCAGATATAAAGCCTCATAATTGTTTTGAAGTCACGCCTAAAATTCTTCAACTAATATTATTGAAATAATTCTTAAATATATTAACGAGGATGGTCGGCATTTCTGTCGATGCAAATGAACTTTTGTTTCCTGTGTAATTTATGTTTTATGGTTTATATGTGATTAGATTCAAGACAGGAAGTCATCGTGGCTTCAGAGAGGGCCGTGAGACAGTCGACATAATGCTTGCTGCACGTCAACTTGAAGAGAAGTGCCAGGAATAGAACAGAGACGTATAGAGGACGTTTATAGACCTAACCAAGGCCTTTGAGGCAGTCAACTGTGAGAGGATTTGGAAGATCATAGGAAAGTTCGACTGCCCGGACAAATTCATTAGCATGGTACGACAGTTTCAGGACGGCATGCCCGTACTGGGTAATGGAGATTCTACCGATGCATTCCCAGTCAATAATGTATGTATGTATGTATGTATGTATGTATGTATGTATGTATCTATCTATCTATCTATCTATCTATCTATCTATCTATCTATCTATCTATCTGCGTGTGACCATATTTTTGTTTGTCTCCACCGTTTGAAGGTTTCTTTACGTTCTTGTAACTTAGCGGTTCGGCAAAAATGGACAATAAATTAAGTACCTGGCCCAGAAAGTAAGTACTGAGCTCAATCTGTTCGACTAAGCCCGTTGGGGCAATGCCCAACATGTAAAATGTTATGATAAAAGCTAATATAT
>NC_068984.1:100931078-100934681 GCF_001194135.2 Octopus bimaculoides | reverse complement strand
AAAGCTAAGAGCATTAGATTCCTTGGAAGAAAGCAGCGAATGTATACGAAAACAAGGACGGAAAAAAACGAACAATGTTATCTATCTATCTATCTATCTATCTATCTATCTATCTATCTATTTTTATACATACATACATACTTGTTTTAGTCATTAGAATGCGGCCATACTGGGGCATCGCCTCGAAGAGTTTAATCGGACAAATCGACACTAGAACTTAAAAAAAACTAATCATATATAAACTCTGGTATTTGTTCTATCAGTATATTTTTAACGAACCGCTAAGTTACGGAGAAATGAACACACCAACACCTGTAATTAGGTGGCGGTGGGGGACAGACACAGATACACAAAGAACTAACATACATACATACATTACGCACACACACACACACACACGTACACACACAGACACAACCACAAACACACACACGCATATATAAAGTCCACATTCCACATCTTAGTATTTTTTTCCGAACCACATTTAACATTTTTAATTTACCTGAAGTAAACTGTTTTTTCATGACGTCATTGAATTATTCATCAATAAAAGATGCGTCGGAAACAGCTGTAGTGAACTTTTAATCCATTTGTATTCTTATTCGATATATATATATATATATATTATATACGATGGGATTCTTTTAGTCTTCGTCTGACAAATCCACTCACAAGGCTTTGGTTGGTCCAGATCTATAGCTGAAGACACTTGTCCAAGATGCCACGCTGCACCTATATACATGTCTATAAAATACACACACACCCATGTGCATTTGTATCTATGTGTGTGCACATGCATATGTATTTATGTGCGCGCGTGTACATGTGTAGGAGTGCACGAGTCATGGTTCACCCCCAAGCAACATGCACCACTAAAGAAATTGCCGGTAAAATTTCGTTATGCCATTCAGAAAGTCCCGCGGGTCGCAGTTTCTCCATGACTAACTGACAGTATCCACGTTAAAACACATTCGTATATTCATAGTGACATTCATATATTCTTTTATTCTTTTATTCTTTATCTCTTTTATTTGTTTCAATCATTTGACTGCGGCCATGTTGGAGCACCGCCTTGAAGGATTTTAATCGAAGAAATCGACCACAGGGCTTATTTTTTTTAAGCCTTGTATTTATTCTATCGGTCTCTTTTGTCGAAATGGTTGTCAAGTGGTGATGGTGGTGGTGGTGGGACACAAATACTAATAGACAGACAGACAGACACACACACACACACACACACACACACACACACACACACACACACACACACACACACACACACACATACATACACATAGGTTTACTATTAATACCGATACAGATGTACACAGATGTGTTTTTAATTTTAAAGTCAGTGTTTAATCCTGCCTATATTTAGATTGAATGAATGTGGTTATTAAGCTTTCACTTTTATATTATACTATGGAAGACTGTAGGGAATATTTTTTTTGTATGACTTAAAGGTTTGGTCGCTGTTTAGTTACATATTTAGATGTTGCTTATAAATTTACTTACTGAATTTATTTACCGATACTGTTGTACATAGAGTAAATATGCTTGAAAGTTGTGATTTCTTTGGTATGTTTGTTCCCAAACAACACTTATTTTAGTGTTGTTGACACCGCTGGATTGAATGGTACTGCACAGGTATCGAAACCATAATGATATCCGTGGGGCAGCTGATGATGGAGGTATGTTGGATTGTTGGTATGATTGTTTTTGTATATATAGAATAGTATTATAGCACATCCTTACAGAAAATTTGTTGCTTATTCCTCATCAGTTAACGTCTAGAAGATCATGACAATTTCACGCCTTTAACGATGATATTGTTCACTTTTGGTGGCGCCAGTGGCGAAAAGCCACTGGGAATAGAACGAATGTACCGGACAACGACGAAAACAAACACAACAAAAATAAAACATACATACACAACAGAATAAAAAAAAAAGCCGTGCAACTACAATACAAACAGATATGGGGTAACGCAAAGGAAAATGAAAATGCCCTGTAGGACCGGAGATAAGAGAAGGGCAGATTGAAAGTCAGAACGAAGAAAGAAGTAAAGTATTAAGGAAAGAAAGAGAGTGAGAGGAAGGCAAAAACGAGGCAAAGAAAGAAAAAGTGACAGAAATATACGTCACACACATGCATGCACACACACACACACACACACACACACACACACACACACACACACACATACACGACGAGCTTCTTTCAATTTCCAACTACCATATCCACTTATAAGGCTTTGGTCGGCCCGAGGCTATAGTAGAAGACACTCGCCCAAGATGCCTCGCAGTGGGACTGAACCCAGAACCGTGTGGTTGGGAAGCGAGCTTCATACCACACAGCCACTCCTGTGCCTATATAGTAATATATATGTATGCACATTCCTACGCACACGAACAGCCATCTACACACATGCACACTACACATATATGCCCAGACACTGGCGCATAGAGACATATATGCATGCATGTGTCATACAAAAGTGACACATGGGTGATATGTAGGAACTATGTCAAGGTCGGTGGATGGGGGAGGTGTGATGCGGAATCAGGTGTAGAGAGAGAGAGAGGGGGTTAGCGTAAGATAGGGAGTAAAGAGGGGGTAGAGAACTAGGTGGCGGAGAGATTGAAGGGTTGAAGAGGGAGGGGAGGATAAAGTGTCGGTTGTAAACAAGGAGGGGGGGAAAGTGGAACCAAGGGAGGAAGAGAAGAGGTGTAAAAGAGAGACGAAGAAAAACGAACAGGAAGATATAGAGAGGAAGGAAGAATGAGAGAGGCGAAGAGAGAGTGAAAGAAAGAGTCAGATGGAGTGAGAAAGGGGGAGAATAGTTGAAGATGAGTGTGAGAGTGATGGAGATGAAGTGGGAGTGGGAAGGAGAACGAAAATAAAGGTGAAAGAAAGGGAAGGAGAAACGAAAACAAAAGCATTGAGAGATGGAGTTAATGAGAGGAAGAGGAGAGAAGCCAGTGAAGGGGAAGAGAGAAGCAAAGTGGTTCAATGAGAGAGCGTGAGACAGCATAATAAAAGATAGGAGGAGAAAGAGGAGAAATAGGTCAAAATATTCAGAGCGAGGAGGAAAGGTATAGGAAGAGAGAGAGAGAGAGAGAGAGAGAGAGAGAGAGGAGGGAGGGAGGGAGAGAAAAGGAGAAAGAGAAAAAATTTGACAGTAGTAAGAAAACAAACGAAATGTTTGTGCGCTCGTATGTGCATGTGTGCTTATTTGTATGTGTGTGTTTATGCATGTATATGAGTGTGTGTGTGTGTGTGTGTGTGTGTGTGAAGGTGCATGCATATGTGTATATGTGTGCCTCTGTGCGTGTGTGTGTGCGTGCGTGCGTGCGTGTGCGTGCGTGCAGTCGAAATAAAAATATATTTTTCAGTGCAAATGTGTGTCTGCACAGTAACTGTTTCAAGAATATTGAAATTCAAACAAATGTACTCATACAACTCTATCTATCTATCTATCTATCTATCTATCTATCTATCTATCTATCTATCTATCTGTCTGTCTGTCTATCTGTCTCGCGCGCGTGTGAGTATATACATATATGTATATCTTTATATTTATAAATGCATACATGCATATAT
>NC_068984.1:100928184-100928561 GCF_001194135.2 Octopus bimaculoides | reverse complement strand
ATATATATATATATATACATATCGTTTAGAGAGGACGAGAGATGCATGTGTTTGTAAGTATATACATACACGCACACTTGTAAGTATATATACGAGAGGGTGCTGAAAGTCCTTGGCTTTAAGGGTAGTGTGAAAAGCCTGGTTAGGGGCTCAACCTTCTGGATTCTTTTGCAAATAGATAGATATACAAACAGATAAACATACAGATAGGACAGACAGACAGACAGACAGACAGATAGAGAGATAGATAGATAGACAGGCAGACAGACAGGCAGACAGGCAGACACACGCACACACACAGATAGACAGATAGATAGACAGACAGACGATAGATAGATAGATAGATAGATAGATAGATAGATAGACAGGCAGACAGA
>NC_068984.1:100921626-100922177 GCF_001194135.2 Octopus bimaculoides | reverse complement strand
AGATAGATAGATAGATAGATAGATAGATAGATAGACAGACAGACAAATAGTCAAATAGAGAGACAGAGAGACAAGAGACAGATAGATAGATCATATGAACCAGTTCAACGTATGCATGATCGACGATTAAACCGGTGTCATCACCACCAAGCTTCCTTAATACGGAGTGTGATTTGGGTACAAGGTGCATTCTACAGGCCAGCTGTTGCACCGACTGTAAAATTCAGTATATTTTAATCTGTCTTTATCTGCTTTCTATACTACAGCTGACTGAGAGAGGTCTACAAGTAAGTGCAAAAGCTCGCGCCACTTAATCGTTTGCAAGCGGTCTTATGAAATAACATCAGGAAGTAAAAAGTATACTCTTTCGATTGCTGCTCGGCTTACGAAAAATCCTGTTGGAGGTCTCTCCTACTAGTAGCAATTAAAAAAAGAAGAAAAAAAAAAAAGAAAAAAGAGAGGTATTATTTCATGTAGCTCAGTGAAATGTTAGAACGTCGCTAGACAGGAAACTCGGTTCGAACGGACAGGTGAAGTATGTTCGTGGCTTT
>NC_068984.1:100918860-100920846 GCF_001194135.2 Octopus bimaculoides | reverse complement strand
CACACACACACACACACACACACACACACACACACACGATGGGCTTCTTCTCAATTTCTGCCTATCAAATCCACTCACAAGGCATTGGTCGACCCGAGGCTTTAGTTGAAGACACTTGCCCAAAGTGCCACGAAGTGGGACTGAACCCGGAGCCATGCGATTGGGACACAAACTTTTTGACCATACAGCTACACCAGTGCCTAAAATAAAATAAGTGCATTTATAATGAGACACTCGGTACAGTTGTAGAGCATAATCATACAATAATAAATTGCTGCATTATGGCCAAATTAACCCAGAACCACCTACTGTTAGTGACTGAATTATGGGTTTGAAAGTTCATGTGGGAATGGTATGCTATGCAATTTAATCAGTGCTCGCACTCCTACGAGGTTAACCTTGAAATGTAAAAGAGGAGTTTTATTAGAACAATGTTTCTCAACCATTTTTCATCTCTGGATTGGATCGCTTTGATTACTATTTTATTCTGGTGGATTTACAAAACCATTCTTGCTTCACAGTTTTAGCAATACCATCGAGCTCACCAGAACTGTTTTCAGGTTCTCAAGACTCGATCATACTCTGTTGAACTCAGAGAACCAAGAGAAGAGTGTAACAGTACAACTAACAAGAGACTGATGCCATTAATGTTACTCATGAACCTTCGCAAGTCAACATCTAGAGGAAACACATGAACCAAGACAGGATTCCAGAGGGCTGACGTTCTGGGAAGGTAGGAACGGGTGTTGTAACTAATGAAGGGGCATATGCGTTGGAAATGAAAGGAATGGTGGAAAGAGGAGAGATGAGTCGGTCGGAAGTGGTGGACAAAATGTAATTGAACTGTCGATTGCAATAACTTGCTAGTCTTAAAGACGGATGAGGACTCTTCAGTTCCATCTTCTTCAGCTAGATGCTATGCCGCAAACTAGAGAACAAAAAAGAACATGCGTTTATGAGACACTTAATACAGCTGTAGAGCATGGCGAAGATATTGCTACAAGGAAATCGTCACAGGTTTTATATGACGAAAGAATTGAGGATTTTCGGTTGTCAAGATAAATATTCTGCTTGCAGCTATGGAGTGACAAACGTCAGTTATTGGAGTAGAGTCCGATTAAGATACGAGAATGCCCTTAAACGTAACACGAGGAGAGTGGATATGAATACCGTATAGCTGAGGGTCAGAAATTGGCGAAGATCTATCGGACACATTGATCTCCGGTGAACTTCCGTAATAGTTAGTGAAAGATTCATGTATGTTATTAATGTGAAACAATGGCACTAAGTAACTACAGAGAGAGAGAGAAAAAAAAAGAGAGTGAGAGGGAGAGAGTGAGTGAGTGAGAGAGAGAGAGAGAGAGAGAGAGAGAGAGAGGGAGAGAGAGAAAAGCACACAAATACATCTACGAGTCTTCTTGCAAGTGTATATTGTACCAAAAGAAATGTAGGCGTATTACAACACACACATGCACACATACATGTGTGTGTATGCATATATATATATATATATATATGTGTGTGTGTGTGTGTGTGTGTGTGTGTGTGTGTGTGTGTGTGTGTGTGAGAGAGAGAGAGAGAGAGAGAGAGAGAGAGAATTTGTGTGTGTGTGTATACAACATGCATATATACATATATACCCGCATAATTGACTATACTATTTATCTCTCTGTTTCTCACTATCTCCCTCCTTGTTTGTCACAGTACAGAAGCACTCCTGTCCCTTCCCACCTATGTACCTCTTTGCTGCCAAGTGCACAATGCATCCCGTGTGTTCGACTATCGCTCTGCAGTATTTGCTGCATGCATCAATGACGCATTCACTGCACACCTTGCACAATTTCTACTCCACAACCCAAACCTCACAAAGAGCTATTCAATTTTTCCTTACTGTGACATCTTCCATCACTATTATAGCACCGTCACCAGCACCACCAGCACCAGCAGCAGCAGCAGCACCACCACCACCACCACCACCACCACCAC
>NC_068984.1:100916577-100918535 GCF_001194135.2 Octopus bimaculoides | reverse complement strand
CACCACCACCACCACCACCACCTCTACCACAACCGCCACGATCACCTAAAACATCACCCCCGACCAGCACTACCAGCACCATCAGCACCACCATCACTCCTACAACCAGCTACCATGGATGTAAAGTCAACGACGCCGTTATCTGAACTCGGAACGTATTTACCGTTAAACATTTGGTTTATCTCTCAACTAATTCTGACAGTTACCACCCTGTAATGAATTAATTAGTTGATTGATTAATTAATCAACTACCTAATTAATTAATAAAAATGTATTTTTATTCCATGTCAGAGTAGTTGTAAATTTATAAATGCAGCTTAAATGTACAATAGAAATGATTGTACATGCAGGGTTCGATAAAAGAAGTACCAGTTGCGTACTGGGGTCGATCTAATCGACTGGCTCCCTCCCCACCAAAACATTTCGGGCCTTGTGCCTAGAATGGAAAAGAAAATAAGTACCAGCTGAATACTGAGATCGATGTAATCGTCTTAAACCCTCCCTTGAAATTACTGGCTTTGTGCCAAAATTTGAAACCAATGCATATAATGTTTGATGCAGCAGTGGTGGTGCACCTACCAACTCACCCATGACTGAGCAGACAGATCTATGACCCAATCTAATCGTCCCATCTTGTTTTTGAAGTATTATGAATTTGGGACACATGCATTTCTTGTTCTACTTTTTAAGTTCGTGGAAGTAATTTGAGGAGGATTTGGATGCTATTTCTACAGGATTGAACATTCACATACTGGATTGCAGCTTGGTTTGTGTAATTTAATGAAGTTAGTAAGATTTGGTACTTCGATATTGTAACATTTCTAAGTTCTAAGATTATCGCTTTAATAGAACACATACACACACACACACACACACAAACACACACACACACACACACACACACACACACACACACACACACACACACACACACACACACACACACACAAACAAACTTTTTGCATATGAAAAAAGTACACAAAATTTTGAAAAGCTGAATATCAGCGTAAACAGGTTTCTGGTCAGTTAAATAGGACATTTTTTCTTTTATTACAAAACCACTTAGCCGCAGCACACACAAGAATGTATACCCTAATAGGTTTTTCTATACAAAAGACTCGAAGTATCATGTGACCCCCCTTTTCCTTCTCTCCTTTTCACTTGTGCTACATTTATTAAACTTACCTTGTGAATACGTACAATTTATTTTCAATTAAACTATAATACGTAAACATTCATTTTGTGAAAACGTTTTTATATCTTTATTTTCATACATATAGATACATAGAATAAAACTATTTTCCCCTTATTTTAAAAATTTAAACATGATTTACGTTCATGAATCTGTGTTGCAAGAATCCTGATGTGAAACCGTGTGTTGAGACAAATATTGTTGTATTTCGTGATGGTAATTTTTATTTATTTTTTTTGCCAAATAAGCACACGCACAATATATTCGTTCTTCACTCGTTTATTACTGTTCTTATTTTATCTTATGTCCATTGTCCAGAAATCTTTTGTCACACATATGTGACCTCTTCAGTGACAGTTTCCTGCTCTGCGTTCACACATCTGTGACCTCTAAGTGGAGCAGGAGCACACACGAGGACGGAAACTGTCGCTGAAGAGGTCACAGATGTGTGATGAAAGATTTCCGGACAATGTACTTGAGTTAAAACAAGAACAGTAATAAACTAGTGAAGAACGAATATATGTGTGTGTTTATTTGGCAAAAAAAAAATGACCCTTCCGAAATACAACAAAACATGTTTTAATTGCACAAAACAATATATATGTATCTACAACTTTGATGAATTTTCAACCAGTTGTATTTAAGCGTAGTTAGGCGTACGACGGTGATATCAAGATGAAAGCCAAAGACACTTTGCGTGTGGCCAGGGGCGTTGTCTATAATAAAAAGGATCTTGAATGGAATAGGCTTCTCTTTTTCGACTGTT
>NC_068984.1:100912441-100915212 GCF_001194135.2 Octopus bimaculoides | reverse complement strand
AGTGGCCAGGGTTTTTAGTGTCCAACTTCTTCAGTTTGGGCTTGTCTGAAGAAGCAACTGCACGTCATGGAAACTCCAAAGTAAGAAGCCTGAAGACCGGCCTAAGTGAACTATTTCACTCTACGTTTGTATTGAGTACTTTTCCAGATAATTATTTACAATATGTTTGAGTGCTTGTGCACTGGCTGCTTTGTGTATGTATGTATGTATGCACGTATATATATATATATATATATATATATATATATATACACATACATACATACATACATACATACATACATACATATACATACATAATACATACATACGTATACGTATGCATACACGTATATATATAGTTACATCCATCCATATTCATACATAGAAAGAAGCATTGCAATCTTCTCCATGCTGATGGAAATGTGTGCACATGCATGTGTGTATATTTGTGTATGTATATGAAATATTAGTGTATAATTGTTTCCTGGAAAAATTGTTTATTTCTAATCAAAAATATGAGCAGATGGTTTCCTTGGATCTTAATGGAATGGGAGGGTGGATAAGAGGTGGTGGTGGCTGGTTGGTTATTGGTGATAATAGCTTATCATAGTAGTAGTAGTAGTAGTAGTAGTAGTAGTAGTAGTAGTAGTAGTAGTTGTTGTAGTAGTAGTAGTAGTAGTTGAAGTAGTAGTGGTGGCTTTAATAGTGGTTAGTTAGAAAGGTGGTATTTGGTGCAATGTTGTTGTTGGAGGTGGGTGTATGGGTATTTTGCAATCTTCAGTGCTGTGGTCGTTGTCATAAGTAGTTAGCTGTGTGGTTATGGTAGTGCTTAATAGAAGAAGTGGTGGTTGTGGTAGTAGTAGTAGCGACTGTACTTGTAGCAGTAGTAGCAGTAGCAGTAGCAACAACAGCAGTTGCAGCAGCAGCAGTTGCAGCAGCAGCAGTTGCAGCAGCAGCAGTAATAGTAGTAGTAGTAGTAGTAGTAGTAGTAGTAGTAGTAGTAGTTACTGGACAAGCAGTTTAGTGAAATTTCTTCCGACACCTTACGTTCTGATTTCAAATCCAGCCGAGGCCAACTTTGCCGCTTACTCTTACGGGGTTGATATAATAAAATACCAGTCAATTGCTGGGATCGATGTAATCGACTTGCCTCTCCCTCCCTCTAAAACTGCTGGCCTTGTGCCAAAATTTGAAATAATTCCACTGAGAAACACATAATTCGGTATCCTTTTTTTAGACCTTTTTTGTTTTGCTTTTTGTCAAGGTAAATTTTGATCGCTGATTCTAAATATTCTATCCGTTTTTGTCAATCAGTTCTGGTTATTAAAATATGTTATATCCTCCATTGCTATGCATACAACCAATCAGGCACAATGATTGATGACTACAAATCATGATTGTAGTCTTTTGGATAACAAAAGAATATGTTTATTTATGATTATATTACACATATAGAATCAGATAATTGTGAAACAATCATAGGAGACTATTATTGATATAATGTTCAATTACTCAAACGTCCCACCAAGGCAACTTTTCAGAGGCTTCCTGTTCTGTGAGCTACCACAGAACAATCCTGTTCAATGATCCAGCAGTAATCTACCATCATACGGGTATTCCAGTGGCCTCTTATCTTTCTTCCATACTTCTTAATTCTTGGTAGAATCGTTCTACTTATTCATCAGTTAGATCCCCAAGGTTGTCAAGGGAAGCAACCCAAGTGGTTTTGGAGGTAATACACTTCGATACTCATATTACAGTCAAGTTGATGGAAGGAAGGGTGAATATTCTCCACTAGTTCAGAGTTGTTATCTGCTTTATGGCTCTCGAGAAAGTTTGCTATAACCAGGACGAGCGAAGACTATGCATCTGCCTCAGTATAGTTCATTAAATCTTGGAAATATGGGTCTTTCCTGAGTTTCCTGATTTGTGGCCCGTCGAAAATATTTGCCTTCCGCTTCATACTCAGCGCTGGAATTTTTCTGCATATCTAATTAAAGCAATCCCCTGCTTCGTTTAAAGTTTCACAAACTGTTTCATTAAACGTGGTTTGACGTGAAATGGTGGTAAAATCATCTTATTCCACTCTACCAAGGGTTCTGCTATTACATTCTTATCTCCAAAGACCAAGTTTTTTTTTTTTTTCTCAGAAGCTCTCTCACCCTATGTTCGTTATTAGATCTACTATCCTAAAAACAGATAAAACAGGGATACTTGGTGTATCCTTTCTTCTGAAAATTCACCATCTTTAAGATCCACGCAGATGAGCCATAGGTGATCGTGGTTTGACATATTTTCTAAGACCAGCGTCATTGTTTCCTGCTGTTTAGTCATCTTACTTGAATAATCAATTGAGATTGATCCACATTTGTTTCTATTGTGTAAAATCTCACATTTTAAGTTCCGCTTAGAACTATCTCTACATAACAGCCATTCACTTGGTACATATTATGATATGATCTCTTTCATCAAACAAACTTTGAGCATCATTGCAACAAAAGAAATCATCTCCCGCCGAGAAGGGCAGTAAGTCTACTTCACTATTGCAACAGCTGCACATTGATAGGTGCATTCTCTCAAAAGCTAGAGCTGGTAGAAACAAAGAAGGCCATACTTTTATTCATACTTAAGATCGGGTCTAAAATCTGATTCAACAAAAATATCTTGAAATTTGCTTTCTTGTTTGTTGTTTTTGTTATTGTTATTATTTTTAACACTGGGGTCGATGTAATCGAATTACTCTCCCACAAAATTGGTGTGCACAAAATTTGAAACCCTCCACCCCTGCC
>NC_068984.1:100911344-100911982 GCF_001194135.2 Octopus bimaculoides | reverse complement strand
ACCATCATCATCATCATCATCATCACCAGCATCATCATCATCATCATCATTGAGTGAGAGAGCAGTGCATGCCATCAAAGTAACATTAGGGTAAAATATACGAAGCCCATTATACCCATCATGACTACCCGTCTGATAAGGGTACATCAGGCACATGCATCACAACCATATATGCGCGACATGGTGATCTCATATCAAGATAAACAGCGCATGATCTTGCACCAGTTAGAATTTTCTTCAGGTCAAGTAGCCCATCCCGCTGAAAAGGTCCCTGAATAAGGGTTGTTTAAAGATGTTGAACGAAACACCCATGTTTCCAGAGGTGAATTATTCAGACTCCAAATAATTCCTCTCAATACATGGTTATGATGCTCCTCCACTACTTCTGCTCGTGATCAGAGATGCACATATCGTCAGCTACTAAAGGTCATACTTAACTGGTTAAAATCAAACAACTGACAAGCAAATCTGAGGCACTGAGCAGAATATTTGTTGTAGCCCGTCTTTTATACCATTATTATTATTATCATTCTTCTTCTTCTTCTTCTTCTTCTTCTTCTTCTTCTTCTTCTTCTTCTTCTTCTTCTTCTTTTCTTCTTCTTCTTCTTCTTCTTCTTCTTCTTCTTCTTCTTCTTCTT
>NC_068984.1:100909310-100910361 GCF_001194135.2 Octopus bimaculoides | reverse complement strand
ATATATATACACATACACATATGCTGTATACGAAGTTTGCTTTCTGACATGTTTCAGTGTTCAGTGCCACGGTGTGCCACCTTGAGTGTCTTCTACGTTAGCTTCGGGCTAACAAAGGCCTTGTGAGTGGATTTGGTAGACGGAAACTGAAAGAAGCCTGTCATATATACATTCATATGTATGTATGTATGCATGTGTGCGAGTGTGTGTGTATATATGCGTGTGCGTGTGTGTTTGTGTGTGTTTGTGTGTGTGTTTGTTTGCCAGCACTGCTTGACAACTGGTGTTGGTACGTTTACGTCTCCGCAAGATATTGATAGAATAAGTATCAGGCTTTAAAAAATTACAATTGGGGTCGATTCGTTGGCAGCAGTCTGATGACTGAAAGATAATATATATATATTCTTTTCCTTTCATGTTTTGCTGGTTTCAGCCAGAGGCTGAAGCCAGTCTGGGGCACCAACTTTCAGTGTGATTAGCTTTGTTTTCAGTATTGTTTCTGCTGAAACACACACACACACACACACACACGCACATACAAACACACACTCACATATACATATAAATATGAAATTTTCTTCTACGTACATTACACAAAAAGTTACTTCCTTCGTGTTTGTGATGTTAATAACTGTTATTACCAAGTGTGTGTTAGTGAGTGTGTACGTGTGTGGGTGTGCGCGCGCGCGTGTATGTGTGTGGGTGTTATCGCGCACATGAGTGTTCGTCTGTGTTTGTTCATGTTTTTGCGAACTTGTGTATGTATATGTATCGTGTGTGAGTATATGTATTTGTGCGTGTGTGTGTGTGTCTGCACGTACGTGTGTGCGCCTATGCTTGAGTGTATGTATGTAGGCGGGGATGTTGGTGAAAGATAGAATTATTTAATTAATTAATTCCTGTAATTATTTTCTCTAATGATTAAGTTCATTACTCATGAATTTATTTTTATATGTGCGTGTATGTGTGCATGTGTATGTTTGTGTATGTATATGTTTGTGTATGTTTGTGTGTGTGAGTGTATGCATTTACGCATGGGAGTGTATGTATG
>NC_068984.1:100906411-100908849 GCF_001194135.2 Octopus bimaculoides | reverse complement strand
ATATATATATATATGCATATATATATACATATACATGTGTGTATATATATATATGTATATATATATACATACATATATATATACATACACACACACATATATATATGCATATGTATATATGTGTGTGTGTGTGTATACATATGTGTGTGTGTGCATGCGTCTGTGTATGCATGTGCGCGTATATATACAGGCACACCCACACATTGTTGTAGCATCACTGGTTGACTCTGATTGTTGTGGACAAAATAGATTTGCGTCAGTGTTCGTTGGTGTGGCTGTGTTGGTTATGGCAATGGCTTTCGTTGATGTTATAACTATTGATAGTGGATTGGCAGTAGATATCAGTAATAGCCGTTGTAGTAGCTGTGTTGAATGTGGTTGTCGTGGTGATATTGATGTTGTAGTGTTTGCTCGTCGTGGTGGCCATGGTAGTGATTCCGTTGGTGGCTGTAGTTGTTATAGTCAATATTGATGCATCATTGTCTGAGAAAAAGTGGGGAAAAAGCATCTTCTTGTCGCAAAGATTCTTCCTGTCGACATTTCGAATTTAAACTATACTGAAATAAGAGCAAGGTTTGTTTTGCAGACGCATATTTAGGAAATTGGTAAATTTCATGGCACCGGAATGGTTGGAACGGTTATCTTTAATGGAGTTCACTGACCGACTGGTTACCAATTATGTGATTGGTTAATATCTCATTCCGACGGACAATGTCATCCAACTGAACACACAAGCAGGATTACTAATATTTACTCACTCCACCAGCTACAGATAGCAGCCAAATTTCCATCATGTGCCCAGTAGGGGAGGGGCTAAGTTGATTACATCGACTCAACTATTCAACTGATTCTCATTTTATCGACCTCCGAAAGGATGAAAGGCAAAGTCGACCTTAGCGGAATTTGAACTCAGCACGTAAAAATGCATTTTATCCGGCGTGCTAATGATTCTGCCAGCTTGAGGCCTTAAATGGACATATTAGTAATTCTTTCTACCGTAGGTACAAAGAATAAAATTTTGAAGGTAGGGGCTAGTCGATTGTTGTTGTTGGCACTCCGTCGCTTACGACGTCGAAGATTCCAGTTGATCCGATCAACGGAACAGCCTACTCGTGAAATTAACGTGCAAGTGGCTGAGCACTCCACAGACACGTGTACCCTTAACGTAGTTCTCGGGGATATTCAGCGTGACACAGTGTGACAAGGCTGACCCTTTCAATTACAGGCACAACAAAAACAGGAAGTAAGAGTGAGAGAAAGTTGTGGTGAAAGGGTACAGCAGGGTTCGCCACCATCCCCTGCCGGAGCCTCGTCGAGCTTTAGGTGTCTTCGCTCAATAAACACTCACAACACCCGGTTTGGGAATCGAAACCGTGATCCTATGACCACGAGTCCGCTGCCCTAACCACTGGGCTATTGCGCCTCCACTTGGGTAGTCGATTACAATTCTCAACTGTCAGCTTTTCTTTTAATCACCCCTAGGGGATGAGAGGTAACTCAGCCTCGGGAGGAATTTGAACTTAGAACATAAAACCGGGACAAATCCCACTTAACATTACCGCTCGGTGTGCTCACAATTCTGCCAGCTCACCGCCTCAAACGGGCAGATTAATAATATAGTCCAATATATAGTAAAATTGATCTGGCTTGGGCCAAGTAACAAAAATAAATTATTCTCATACTTCTATATGCCTTCAATACGGTTTCGTTTTACAGCTTTAGTCTCAAAATATTTCACATGCTCTGATATTTAACACTTTTAGTAAAAGCATGACGGCCTCAAATCCCAATTCCATGCCTCTATATAATTCAGTTAGTTCTATCATCGACCACTGTTCCATCAGAATCTTTAATCGTGCTAATGAATTCAACAGCCTAATGAGTCTTCATATATTATCTAATATCTATATTTGTATCTCATTCATTTAATGATCTCATTATTAATTATCTTGTGATTCTAAACTATCTCATTACTTTAATTAGCTAATGATTCTATTTATCCAGTGAGTCCATCAGAATAAATATTATATAACATCTATATTTTCATATCAATAATATTCGCAATAAAGTTATGAACGTCAGCGAAGTTGTATTGCTTCGTCTATCCAGCAAAGTGTTAGTCATCAACTCCCGATACTCCTGGCCTGTTTCTCTTGTAATAGCTTAAACGGCTTTAATCTATTTACAGCGCGGTGGTCTAGTCGTTAGAGCATCGTATAGAATGCTTTTCCGCATTCGTTTTAACTCAATGCATTCAGAGATCAAATCCCACCGAGGTCAATTTTGACTTTCAGATCTTCGGGTCGATAAATAAAATGCCTGTCAGATATGGGGCCGTTTCTCTTTTTCCCTGAATCAGCCACGTTGAATGGAGACAAGAAAGGAGGAGTCACAAGGTCGAATCACCAATCGCCTATATTATTGATTCTGTTATCATT
>NC_068984.1:100898356-100905780 GCF_001194135.2 Octopus bimaculoides | reverse complement strand
TATATATATAGCTGGCGTGTGTGGAAGTAAAGCCTTACGGCAGGGATACAAGATTTCACAGGCACAGGGAAGAATATAGATGTTGCACGGCGTGAAAGGGCTGATAGAACGAAGGAAAGAATGAAATAATAAAAGAATAGAGTCGTACACGATTTAGATAAATATATACTTACATATAAGAGACCAAAGTGTACATACGTTGCTATATATATATATACACAAAATGGGACAAGAACGCAAAACATCCCGACTGTTAGGTGATACAAGAAAGGGACAACAAAACATCCAGATAGACGATACAAAGAAACCAAGGATGGGTCATTCGGAGTTTTCTTTCCTCAGTCGAGTTCCATCTCCTGTCACTCGCTTGCAGAACAGATGACATTTGAACAAGGAACGCTAATTAGGAAGAAGACAGAAAGAAAATCATTGGGCCTTTCATAATTTCTGTGAAGTCACTTGGTGCAGTTAGACGATGAGGAAGATTATATAAAAATCTTAGAACAGTTTTTTATGATCGGGCTAAATAGGTTGGAAACTAATTCTCAAAAGTTCTTTAACCACCAAGACTGGAAGAGATTGATGGTTATAACCTACAAGAACTTGAGGATCGCGTTTGTCAATGCATAAGGAGTGAATGTATTTTAAAATCGACATGATTATTTCCTCAGAATAGAAGTTTTGAGCGATCTGTCAACCTTTTAAATCTGTGTTGTGATTTTTCTCTACAAGATGGATTTTGTCGTCTTATATTTACAGCATAAGTTTGTTCCATTAAAAATTAAATATTCGATTATTTCTTTCAAAATATCCTGAAATTCTTATGCATCATTTTTATTTACACTTGAATTCGCATTTATATAAACCTTGCGGACTCCTCTTCGCGTTTTGAATACATATGACTAACCAGGACCATAAGTTTCGTTCCAGAAGTCTCAACCAAAATCACCTTTTCAATCACGATATTGCTTCTATTTCTTCTTGTTTGGGCGCTGAAAGGTGATGCTGCTTTACATTTTACTTTATAGATATCTATGATATATAATCGTTCGGTCTGTTGCTTCATTCATTTGAAGTTTTACCCTGTTTCTACTTTGAAGTCACCACGTTAATGCCTTCTTTAAAGTAGAGTTAACACTTTCGTATTTCTTTTTACATCATAATTTCTCTCTCGTCATCGTCAATTCGGATTGTATTTTGGTGATTATTACCGTAATAATTGAGGCTATATCTCTCACTTTATACTGAGGCTGTTGCAAACGACATACGAATTTACAATTCAAATGGCAGCTGACCGTCATGACACAGCTGCTACCGAAAGCAGTACTTTGATTCTTTGTTTTAGGCATGTGCCTCTCTCTTCCCCTCCCTCTCGCTCTCGCTTTCTCTGTCTGTCTGTCTGTCTGGCTGTCTGTCTGTCTGTCTGTCTGTCTGTCTCTCTCTCTCTCTCTCTCACACACACACACAAACACACACACACACACACACACACACATGCACACACAGATTGAGTGTGTCGCATGGGCCGAATCAATCTGTTTAAAATAATAATAATAATAATAATAATAATAATAATAATAATAATAATAATAATAATAATAATAGAAAATAATACATGTATGCATATATATATACATATATATATAGATGCATATATGCATTATACACAGATATCTATCTATCTGTCTGTCGGTCTGTGTGTCCATCTATCTATCTATCTATCTATCTATCTATCTATCTATCTATGCACATATACATACATACGTATATATATATATATATATATATATATGTGTGTGTGTGTGTGTGTGTGTGTGTGTGTGTGTGTGTGTGTGTGTATGTGTGTGTGTGTGTATATGTGTGTTAAACAAAAAATTAAATACCTAGACTTAGAACATTATACAAATAACGGGAACAATATAAATGCCCAAGACAATTATCACAATTACCACACTCCAAACGAAACTAATAACCACATTAACAATATGAACAACACAGATAAGATTAATACCAATAATATAAAAGAGAAAACTGTAGAAATTAGTTTAAGATTCAAACTAAGATAACTAACAACATTAAAAATGATAACAAAACTAATACCAACAATGGGAAAATTAATAAAAATCAGCGTACTAACACGACTAATAATAATATTTATATTAATAATGATGATGATGATAATAATAATAATGCTAATAATAATAATAATAATAATAATAATAATAATAATCGTAATAATAATAACAAAAGTAACAGAAGTAAATATATAGTATACCTACATACATACATACATGCACACACACACACACACACACACACACACACATACACACACACACACACACACACACACACACACACACATATATATATATAAGCAAAATAAGCAACAAGGATATCCAGAGGTTATGCCGTACGATCGTTTCAAGCAACTCCATTTAATTGAACAATGCAATCATTACATCAATTTAAATGCAGAGCAATCCTCAGCTGCATAAAGACATAGAATTTAATTAAATTAAAACAGATGGCCACATTAGTATAATTTTACCTAAAATCTCCAAGAAGGTAAGGAGATAGACAAAGAACATGCTGTCTTCACTTAGTAGCTTAGTAGCTTCTAAGCCCCCATCACTAGCCTGTGATTGTGTCGCACTGAAGACGGGAAATAGCTCAGAAACCTAGTTCTGTGAATATCACGAAGGCTAGAGATGGGAGCGATAACCTGCCTTGCTCATGCTATACGGACACAAACAGTATGTCGGTAGCCAGCTGGAAAAGCTGTATAAGACTGCCACATTTTGTTGGACTATACACTTTACTGTTCGGTACTGTTACTGCTTATCTCTCGGTCAGATATTTAAAACTAGTTATTTTTCTCTTTACACACACACACACACACACACACACACACGTACACGTGGTCTGATTAATAAGTATCCGGACTGTTGCTATAGTAACGAAGCGGATGCACGGAGGGTGAAGCTGCTTGGCACAGATTGATATTGAGCTCTACTGTTCATGTGCCCTAAGCTTTAACGTTCTTGCTCACTTCAGCTGTTTACAGCAGTGCTTGGAAGGAAGGTGTGTAGTGTGTGATCGTCGCATTGACAATGACAGAGGAAATTGAGCAGAGAATCTGCATCAAATTTTACCAAAAGCTTGGCAATCCCTGCTCAGAGGCCTACGCAAAGTTTTCAAAAAGTTTTCATCGTTCTCGACATAAGCAAGATCTTGTGCAACTGAAAGTCAAGCGTCCTTTTGGTCAGCTGAAAGTAGATTTGGCACAAACTTGGCAGACACGCGTCTCATATCCAAATTTTCAGTGATAATGGACTAAACTGAAGCGTAACTAATCTGCACATCCTTTGATAACTCACAGATGGTGATTCGACAATTTCCCCTCACAGCTGCACGCAAATCTACGATGTTTCTCTAAGTTCTGCTGGTTGCAGGCCTCCAAGAATGTTCGTCAATATCAATATTTTTTCGGCCATCTTGAAAAAGTTGAACCACTCGTACACTTGTGTGCGGTTCATACATTAACCATGACAACTTTTTCTGTCATGGTCAATGCGAAGTTCACACGCTACACAACTTCCTTCCAAGCACTTCTGTAAACAGCGTAAGTGAGCTAGAACGTTAAAACTTAGTGCACATGCACAACAAAGTTCAAGGTCAATCTGTACCAAGTGGCTTTACTTTGCATGCTTTAGCTTCGTTACTTTGGCAACAATCCGGATATTTATTGATCAGACCATATATACATACATACATACATACATACATACACACATACATACATACATACGTACGTACGTACGTACATACATACGTACATGCATACACACAAATGCAAAAAATTAATGTGTATTATTAGAAACAGGACTCCATTCGCAGGTTTTTTTTTTTTTTTTTTACACTTTATTTAGGCTTTTCCAGATTTCCTTCTTTATATTTAATTTGGAACATTTCCGAGGCCTATCGTCTTTTCAAGACCTCTCTGCTCTTATCTTTGTGTCTGTTCTGTTAACACTGTTTTATTATTGTAAACGATAATCAGGAGGATCTTACTGTGGTTTTCTCATACGTTTTTGCCAGACTTTAGCATTTTCTGATTGTTGGCGTCACGTTTCTTTCACCAGTCAGGAAACTGTATGCCTGCGGTATCTAGTTGTTGTTGTTGCTGCTGCTGCTGCTGCTGCTGCTGTTGTTGTTGTTGTTACTGTTGTTGTTGTTGCTGTTGTTGTTGTTGTTGTTGTTGTTGTTGTTGTTCTTCTTCTTCTTCTTCTTCTTCTTCTTCTTCTTCTTCTTCTTCTTCTTCTTCTTCTTCTTCTTCCTCCAACTTCTCTACCTCTTGCTTTCTTTTCTTCTCGCTTACCTCAAAGCCAACATTGAGTGATCACTTGATCCAACAGTTTTTAGGAGCTTATAGGACTAAATTATCCATATAAGGTAGATTCGATTACTAACAGATCAAGCGATCACATAAAGGCTTCCTCATAGTCCTATTATTAATGTCCGTGGATGCAGATCCTAATAGTCCACCCTACTGGAGTAGGTCTGTCTATGGTTGAACAGTCTGACGTACAAATGACAGTATATGCCACACAAGACGCACTTGTGAGCTGTCCCGGTGTTGTTTGAACTTTATGTACTTTCCTGGGTTATGTCGAGACCATAGGCGAGACCGGAGTGTCCTCTCCAGCGTGTTGTCCAGTTCTATCTCTCCAACATAGGATTTCAATACGATCCAAGTCTGAGCTGTATGGAAGATAGGTTGTTGTCCATGCAGCATGTTCCTGCTCCACACATCATTGATTGATCCAAAGCAACATCATTGCCATTCCAATTTGTCACCAGTGTCGTCGCAGGAGTTTCCAGAACGAGGCTATAGACCAGTGATCCTCAACTATTTTTTTCCAGTGAACCCCTTTGATTCCTGTTTTACTCGGGTGGATCCTCATAACCATGGCGTGTTAAACTGAAATAGAAGGGGTAAGTTGTTACATGCCTGGAGTAAGTTGATACACTGTAACAATTAGCCCCGACCATGGATTTCTGGGGATTACCTCGTACACAGCACCAGCAATGCATGGCACCCAGGACACACCTTCATGTATCGAAGGCAACTTTCAACACTTCTTAATGTGCAGTCATGATGCTATGGAGTTGGCCTTCACGAGGTAGAGACCCGAGTGCCACCTATTTCTTGAAGTTGGAAACAATGGGCTTGTAACAACTTACCCGTGTAACAACTAGACCCGGTCTCCCCTACTGTGCTGAGTTTTCTGTCAGATGTTACTACGAATATAGTGACTAATTCATAACCAATTCTTATGAACTTCATTCTTTCAGGTCCTTCTCTGTCCTATCCTCTATCTGTAGTCTTCCCTATCACCCCCTCTATTCTTTTCTCTCTGTCCATCTTCTATCTCAATCTCTCTCTCCCTCCTTTTATCTGTCTATCTCTGTCTCCCCACTCTCTCTGTATCGGAAGTAGTGATAAGTATTTCGTTGATGGATCTTGATTATTATCACATTAAAGAACCGGAAGAAATCATATAAATTTACATTTGAATATTATATAAAGGCGACAAAGTGGCAGAATCGTTAACACGCCGGGCAAAATATTTAGCGGCATTTCGTCCGTCTTTATGTTCTGAGCTCAAATTCCGCCGAAGTCGACTTTGCCTTTCATCCTTTCGAGGTCGATAGATTAAGTACCAGTTGAGCATTGCGATCGATATAATCGACTTAGTTCCCCCCACCCCCGTAATTGAAATCAATATTATGTACAGTTTTCAAGAGCTTTTGCTTCCAAAGCCTTAGCATATTACTATTTTTTGCGAACTAGGGCTGGTCACCACAACTGGTTAATATACAATAAGTTCAAGGCAGCAAACTGGCAGAATCGCTAGGAAGTCAGTCGAAATGATTAGCGGTATTTCGTCTGTCTTGACATCTTGAATTCAAATTCCGCTAACGTCGACTTTGCCTTTCATCCCTTTGCGGTCGATAAAATAAGTACCAGTTGAGCACTGGGGTTGATGTAATCGTCTTACACCATTCCCCGAGATTGCTGACCATGTGCCAAAATATGAAACCAATATACTTAGCGCTTTCACAACAAAAGAATTTCTGGCAAAAGTGCCAAAATTTGAAACCATTATACTCTAAGTCAAGCAAATATTAAATTTACGTAGATAACTAAATGAAATACAGGAACCTGTAGATTAGTATAAATGTGACTTGTTTGTTAAAACTGTAATGTGCAAGCTACATGCAAGATATCAGTTAATTATGTTGGCAGCTGCAAGAATATGAAGTTCTTTCTCGTAAATTAGTACGGATTATAAGAAAATCCGGATCATCAGTATCCGGAAAGACGGTATTGTACATCTTTTATCTTTTACTTGCTTGATTCATTAGACTGTGGCCATGCTGAGGCACCATCTTGAAGGATTTTAGTCGAACAAATCGACACTGGGACTTATTTTTTAAGTCTAGTACTTATTTTAGTGCTATCTTTTGCCGAGCTGCTAAATTATGGGATCGTAAACACACCAACACCTGTTGACAAGCAGTTGGTGGAGGAAAAGCAGACACACACACACACACACGACAAGTTTCTTTCAGTTTCCGTTTACCAAATGCACTCATGAGGCTTTGGTCGCTCCAAAGCTGTGATAGAAAACTCTTTCCCACGGTGACACGCAGTGGGACTGAACCCAGAACCATGTGGTTGGGAAGCAATGTTCTTACCACACAAGCCAAGCCAAGCCTACCTGTATATAAACGTGAAAAATGACAAAGTTGCTGGTATGAAATGAATAAGTTTTGCATACATCAAAATAACTATATATGTTCTAAATATTCGGTTTCCTGAACAACGTAAATTGTTTCTGATAAAAATACGGCGCACAAAGCGTACGCATTCAACTTTCATTAACAGGGTATGAATGAAATTAGTGTCGGGAACTTTTCAAATAAATCGGCCGGTGTTCATGGAAACAAACCGAAAATTCTATACATCCTAATATAATGTCATTTACTTGCTTAAGGCGGAATGCATAGCGGCACTGCTGGCCTTGTGCCAAAATTTGAAATTATCACCCTCATCATCTGACTCACACACACACACACGCACATATATATATATGTATGTACCTGGGAATAATAATAAATATGTATATAAAAAATATGTAAATGTATAAATAATATGTACATATGGGCGTAGGAGTGGTTGTGTGGTAAGTAACTTGCTTACGAACCACATGGTTCCGGTTTCTGTCCCACTGCGTGGCACCTTGGGCAAGTGTCTTCTACTATAGCCTCGGGCCGACTAAAGCCTTGTGAGTGGATTTGGTAGACGGAAACTGAAAGAAGCACGTCGTATATATGTATATATATATATATTTATA